>NW_006399908.1:5875771-5876465 GCF_000299155.1 Elephantulus edwardii
ATATTAATATAATATCTATACATTTGTGGAAAGACTCAGTGGAGAAACAGTGAAAACCAGGCCAGGTGCTGATTGTGGGACAGACGACCAACTACTCATATGCAAGTTCAGGCTAAAGTTGAGGAAAATTAAATCAGGTCCATGGGAACCAAAATTTGACCTTAATCCTGTCCCACTCTAATTTCAAAACCATCTCAGGAACAGGTTTGAGGCCTTGAGCACCAAATGGGCGTAGACTAAATGAGCCCTGGGAAGATATTAAGAATATCGTCCATGAAGAATGCAAAAGATCATTACAAAGGTGAAGAAGAAGAAGAAAATACCAAGATGGATGTCATATGAGACTCTGAATATTGCATTAGAGCACCAAGAAGCCAAAGCTAAAGGAAGAAACCAAGAAATCAAAGAACTGAGCAGAAAAGTTCAAAAGGCAGCCCGGGACGACAAGGAAAGATACTATAATGAAATGTGCAGAGAGCTGGAGTCAGGAAATCAAAAGGGCTGAACTCGCTCAGCGTTTCTTAACCTGAAGGAGCTGAAAAACAAATTCAAGCCACAGGTGACAATACTTAATGATACGTTGGCTAGAATGTTAAATGATTCAGGAACTATCGAGAGAAGATGGAAGGAGTACACAGAATCACTGTATCAGAAGAAATTGGCTGACACAGAAGAATTTAATTAAATAACATAT
>NW_006399908.1:5877262-5877769 GCF_000299155.1 Elephantulus edwardii
TCAAGAAAACAAAGATTCTCACCACTGGGCCAATTGGCAGCATCAGTATGGATGGTGAAAAGATTGAGATAGTTAACAGTTTTACTTTACTTGGCTGCACAGTCAACACTCTTGGTCCCAACAGCCAGGAAATCAAGAGACGAATTGCACTGGGAAAGTCAGCTCTGAGGGACCTCTCAATAGTACTGAAGAGCAACGACATCAGGATGGAGACTAAGGTGCGCCTGATCCTGTCTATAGTCTTCACAATTACCTACTATGCATCAGAGAGTTGGACAGTGAATAGGGATGATAGAGAATTGATGCCTTTGAGCTGTCCTGCTGGAAAAGAGTAAATACTATGAATATACCATGGACTGCTAGGAGAACAAACAGGTTTGTCTTGGAGAAGGTGAAGTCAGAATGCTCCTTACAGTCAAGGATTCTGAAGCTTCGTCTGACATACTTTGGGCATGTTGCAAGGAGGGACTGGTCCTTGGAGAGGGACATCATGTTTGGGAGAGTGGA
>NW_006399908.1:5878139-5880754 GCF_000299155.1 Elephantulus edwardii
CTATATGGCACTCCCCTCTTCAAGTTAGGAGATGACAACTCACCTTAGGTTAAATGTTCCTTATGGTCCCTTAAGACTGGAGGGAGTGCTCGGACAGCTGTGACACTCTATTCCTAGGCCAAGGGGGGTGGGCAATCATCCTACCAGAGATACCTTTAGTATTTCTGCACAGCTGGCAAAAATGCTATGGTATTCCCTCTCAAGGCCTAAGATTGGGTTCTACATCTGTTTCTTGAAACATATCAAACAGTATTCCACCAATTCCTGGACAATTTTTTGTGCAGGTTGAACGTATTCCTTCTTCAGCATTGGTTCTTAATCATATGTTACTTCCTGACACGTTTCAAGTTGACTAATATTTTTTGATACAATGACCCTCTAGGCATTGCTTTTATCTTATATGATACATTCTGTGTCATTCATGAATTGGCCCGTCCATCCTCTGGAATTGAAATTTGAAGCTTGAATTTATTCTTCAGTTCTTTCAGCTTGAGAAAGACCTATCATGTTCTTCCATTTTGGTTTTCTATCTCCAGGTCCTTGCACATTTAGTTCTAACTCTTTGCTTTGGAGTAGATGACAATATACTTTGGTTTGGCTATCTTATTTATTCACCAGTAGTGATAAAAAACTCAACTTTTTTGGAGTAAGTTAGATATACTGCAAAAGTTATTCCTCAAAGAAAAGAAAATGTTGACTTTTACGGTTATTAGTCAAGTTAGTGCTTCTTTAGTGTGGCTTCTTTACAATAAAAAATCATTCTAGGCTCATGTCAAGACTTTAAGATGATGTCAAATCTCTGCCTTCAGATACTTCCATAGGAAAATGGTGGGTATCTCAATCTCCTTTCATGTGATTTATAGCTTTGGAAACTCACTAGGAGGTCAGCAAAGAGTCAGTTCCGACTTCACACTACTAAGTTTGTTTTAGTTAGTTCCAACTTAATGGCCATGAACTTGTTTTGGTACCCCCCCCCCACTGCCTTTATCTCCCTTTGTACTTGTTCCAAATTTTAAGGGAAATCTTTGAGCTTGATTTGAGTCTTTTATCACTAATTAAAAGATTAAGTTTCCTGTAGATAATCTTTATCAGGTTAAGGAAGTTCTTCTTTACCAGTTTTCTGAGATTTTTCTTTATATATTCATCATTGTGTCTTAAATGTATATAGATTTTTTTCAGTTTTTTCCGTGTTTATTATGTTTTGTATTTGTATGTTTATTGTTTATATGTTTATTACTTTTTTTAATTTTGGTATAGTTTATATGTTTAGTACACTGATTAATATTTTAATGTTAAATTAGTCTTATGTTGCTAAAATAAACCTACCTAGAAAATAAGTTATTTCAAACTAGAAATACTATACCTCAAAATAGTAGAAATTTATAGATAGAGGGAATGTAGTAGTTTCAATGGATTATAAATGAGCTGACAGAATTGCAGCAGTGAAGATGTTAATGTAAATAAACTGGATATGTAAAGTAATCACTGAGTTGGAATGTTTGTTAAAAATATTTGAATATATTAAAATATATTTTAACATTTTTGTGATGAAAAGGCTTGATATATCATGGAGATTAAAAGAAACAATCACTAATATTCAGGATTCCGGAAAACATAGTTTATTGCTATAGAAACAATATATATTTAAACTTAATATCACCCAAAGGAGATAGTAAGTTTAGAATGAAGAATAAGACCTAGGAATAAGCATACTCAATAAATCAATGGTGGCCAGAATTTACAATAAGGACAAGAAAATGGGATAGAGTAGCATACACTTCAAATGAATACCCATTGCATTCAAATAACGAATTGCTATTTAGAGTGGTAAGAAATGTAAAATGTTTAACACTATTTCTAGAATACTTCTATTTACTCCACATAGTCTATTGAAAACTGAAAAACAAAATAAAGGCATCTATTCTACATATATATTAGATTGAACAAACTCATACCTGACCCTTCACAAGGTTTTCAGAGACAATGATTTGCAAGCAATGAAATGGCTGCCTTTTTATTGGCAGCATAACTCTTTGTTGCTAATCACCAGACCTCTCTGCATACATATGAATACATGTATATTTTAAATGTATAGTAAACATTTTCTTGTACCCTCTTGAATGTGTGAATTAATAGAGTAGCCTGAGTGGAGACAGAGAAATAATTGAAGCACTGAAGATTATCCAAGAACGACTGGAACAGCACATCAGCAGAGAACTGCCAGAGGTCCAGGCTGGGTTTACAAGGGGTCGTGACACTAGGGATATTGTAGCTGATGTTAGAAGGATCTCAGCTGAAAGCAGGGAATACCAGAGGACTGTATATCCGTGTTTCATTGACTATCCAAAGGCATTTGACTGTGTGGATCGTAACAAACTGTGGCTGACTCTGAGATGAATGGGAATCCCAGAATACTTGATAGTTTTAATGCAAAACCTATACTCGGGCCAGGAGGCAGTCGTCAGAAAAGAGCAAGGGAACACTGCATTGTTCAAAATTGGGAAGGCGTATGCCAGGAATGCATCCTATCTCCAAACCTTTTCAACCTGTATTCAGAACATATCAACTGGGAGGCTGGGCTCTATGAGGAGAAATGAGGGGTCAAGATTGGTGGA
>NW_006399908.1:5881149-5900355 GCF_000299155.1 Elephantulus edwardii
GGACAATGACCAAGGAGGATAGAAGGAGAATTGATGCCTTTGAGCTGTGGTGCTGGAGAAGAGTATTGAGAATACCATGGACTGCTAAGAAAACAAACAGCTTCATCCTGGAACGCGTTAAACCAGGTGGCCCTTTGGAGGCAAGGATTCTGAGGCTAAGTCTAACATACTTTGGACATGTAAGAAGAGACCGGTCCTTGGAGAAGGACATCATGCTGGGGAGGGTGGAGGGACAGCGCAGGAGGGAAAGGCCCTCTATGTGGTGGATTGATTCGGTGACTGTGGTTATTGGGGTCGGAGTGTCAGAGACAGTGAGATTGGCACAAGATAGAGCAGAGTTTAGGGCTGTTATACATAGGTTTGCTATGAGTCGCAAGCAACTCGATGGCACATAACAACAACAACAACAACATCACCTTTCTTGGACCCACAATAATTATACTTGGTAGCAGCAGTCAGGAGATAAGGAGAGGTACTGCACCGGGAAAGGTGTAGTCAGAAACCTCACCAGATTACTGAGGAACAATGATGTTAGCTTGAAGACTAAGGTGAGCCTGATTCAGCCCATAGTCTTTTTCAAATCACCTACTCTGCATCTGAGAGCTAGATGAAGGGAAAGATCCATTAGAGGGGAACAATTAAGTAATGATGTTAAACAGCCTTTACATGGTTTTCAAGTATAGCAGTCATATGTGTAGAGTTATTTTTGTTGTGTACCATAAAGCTGGAACCCACCCACAGGTGACTTTTCATTGGGTTTTAGAGCAATAGATCACACGAGAGATCTCTTACCTTTCTGTATGTCCTCAGTGTGACAGCACCAATAATCAACCAGCCCTCAGTTTGAAAATGTAGAGCAAGTTCACCCCTTTTATTCTCTAATTCTAGTTCTCTGCACATTCCATTATAATACTTTGATTTATCTTCCATGGATCCCATTTGCAATCTTTTGTTCAGCTCTTTTACTTTGGCATGTTTTCACTTTGCTCTAGTGCAATTTTTAGAATATCTCCAACATCTTTTTTTGGTTTTTTCTTCTCTGTCTTTGTAATGACCCTTTGCTTTCAAGGATATCATCCCACAACTCATTTTATCTTCAATCATTGGTGTTCAGTGCCTCAAACTTATTCCTAAAATGATCTTGAAATTCAGATGTAATAGATTTGAGAGCATATCTTGGTTCTTGTAGACTTATCTTCTTTTTCTTGACCTCAATTTAAACTTGCAGATGAGTAACTGATGGTCTGACCCACACAGTCCGTCCCTGGACTAGTTTTGACTGCCAGTATTGAGCTTCTCCAGTGATTTCTATCACAGATAAAGTCAGTATGATTCCTATGCAGCACATCAGGTGAGAACCATGTGTAAAGTCATCTTTGTATCTTTTAAAAAAGTGCAAAAATGAATGAATAGAAGTCCAAAATCTCAGTAAATGTTCATTAAAATTAATAAAATAAAATTTTAAAAGAAGTATTTGCAATGAATAAATCATTAAAAATACCAAATTGAATCATTGTATTTCCAGCCTCATTTCTATCACCAAGACCATATTTTGAAACCAATATTCCTTAATCAGTGCTCCTATCTTTTGTATTCCAGTCACCAATTTTTCTTAGCACATCTTGATTGCATGTTAGGTCAGTTTGGACTGCAAGACTTGGTAAAAATTCTCAATTCCTTTCTTTTTGGCCTTTGATGTGGGAGCATATATTTTATTATTAGCCATATTAATGCTTCCTTGTATGTGTATCGATAATATCCTATCACTAGTAGCATTGCATTTATGGGTAGAACTTGAAATTGGCTTTTTTTACTATGAATGCAACACCATTGTTCTGTTTTTCATTCTCAGTATACTATACCATATGTATCTGATTCAAAGTGATCAAAGCTGGTCCATCTCATCTCATCTCATCTCATCTCATCTCATCTCATCTCATTAGCGTCCAGTATGTCAATGTTCATGCATTCCATTTTCTTTTTCACAATTTCCAGTTTTCCAACAATGAAGCTACCATGTTTCAATTGTTAAATAATGTTTGTCATTGTTTTTTCATTTTAACTGACTTCCAATCCTGGCTCTAACACTACACTATTATAGATACCTGTGTTCTTCTAGTATTCAGAGTTTTCAAAGGCATGCTTTAAAAGAAGTGGATGGCTAATCCTGCTTTCTAGTTTGTCTGAAACTGGGAGCTCCATTATGAGTAACCGTTAAGACATTTGGCATAGAAGAATGATACCTTTGAGCTATGGTGATGAATAAGGACACTGAACATCCCACAGACATCCAAAAGAACAACAAATACGTCTTTTAGAGGGTGAAGCTAGAGTGTTTATAGAACAGGGATCAGATCTGTTGTTCATATGGTTGCTATAAGTAGTACTGGACTTGATGGCACCTAACAACAACAACACACCGCTAGAACTCCCTCATGTGTAAAGGGAGCAATTTTCTATTAGGCTTTCAGTGTCAAGGTCTTTCAGAAGCAAATTTCCAGGTCTGTCTTTCAAAGATGTCTTTGAGTTTGAAATATCAATCTTTCAATTAATAGCTGAACATAGAAGTGTTAGTATCAGTTCATTCTGGGGAAATTTTCATAATGACACCAAAGACCTCAGGATCAAAATGATGAAAATCTATTTTATTTTCAAGTGTAAAACACGAGGCATCAAAACACTAAACTATTTTTTCTATCTTCTAGTTTAATTGTAGATTTTAAAGATGTCTTCTGTTTTTATTCAATATCTCAAGCAATAAACCCTTCTTCATAAAACATTTCCCTTCAATACCATGTACCCAGGCTCACATTGGTTGCCAGCAAGAGGCTTCCGGCCAGCCAAAGATGATCTGGAGCCTTCCCTCAACCAACAAAGAAATAACACACCTCCAAGACCACATGAATTTTAAAAGGTCACAGGCCTACGCTTCATGCTCTCATTGGTTCCCAGCAAGAGGCTTACAGCCAGCCAAAGACAATCAGGAGCCTTCCTGTAAGACAAACTCTCCTGTTTTGGTTGAGGGTCATTGTGGAATGTATGGTTGGGTTTTTTGTTTGTTTAATTTATTATTATTATTATTATTATTATTTATTATTTTATTATGATTGCCTCTTGTTTAGAGTCAATAAAACCTCCTGGGGGGGCTTTATATTTAAAAAGTCGGGTCCAAGGGTTTATACTTTAATCCTTTGTTGCTTTATTTTGGAGGAACATTCTTCTAAGTGATACAACTTTCTTCTGTCATTTTGCTGTGTTGAGGTAATCTGGATTTGCTGTGATGCTGAATTTTGTACCATTGGGGTCTCAAGTGCCATAATGGCTGCCCATGGTGGACTGTGTTTGGTAGAGCCCCCAGTTTTTAAGACAGGTTGGGAAGGAAGAGTGGCATCCACTCTGTAAACCGCATGCCTCTGGAAACTCTGTGAACTTGGAGAAACAATAGCTATAGAAAGGCCTCAGGTCTATTTTTATAGAGTAGCTATGAGTCGTGCTTGACTTGACAGCAGTCAATCACCACCACCACCACTTACTGTCATTGTGGCTCACCAAATTTTTTGCAACTCATTGGACCATATATGACAAAGCAAAAACAAAACAAAACAAAACAAAACCTGCCCATGGATCCTGTATGACAAAACATTGTCATATAAATTTGTTGTTGTTAGGATCATTAAGTAAAGTATGACTCCCAGCCACCCTATGAAAATCTGGGCAGCTGAGCCTTGTCCTATCCTATTTTCCTCATCATCTTTGACATACTGGAGCCGAATGCAGTAGTTACTATGCCAATCCATTTTATTGAGGTTCCACCTCTCTTTCATTGAGCTTGCACCATTCCCAGCATTATGTCCTTTTCCAAGAAATAATACCTCCTAACAACTTGTCCAAAGTATATGAAACAAAACTTTGTCACCTTTATCTCTAAGGCATATCTATTTTATTTTTTGTTGGTCGAAGGGATAGGCAGAACTTTCTCCCAACACTACAACACCAGCAGTCAGGACATCAAAAGACAAATTGCACTGGGAAAATCTGCTGTCATGGACCTCTCCAGAGTGCTGAAGAGCAACGATGTCAGTCTAGATAAAAAGGTATGCCTAATCCGGGCCATGGTCTTCTCAATTACTTGATACACTTAAGATAGTTGGACAATAACTAAGGATGGCAGAGAAGGATAGATGCCTTCGAGCTGTGGTGCTGAAAAAAGTCTTGAGCATACCATACATTACAAAAAAAACAACTAGATCTGTATTGGAGAGGGTGAAGCCAAGTCTTTTCTTGGAGTCTAGGACTTTGAAGCTCTGCCTTACTTACTTTGGGCACGTGGCCAGGAGAGATTGGTCCTTGAAGAAGGACATCATGCTTGGAAGGGTGGATGGACAGTGCAGGAGAGGAAGACCCTAGATGACTGGTGTGTTGGAGTTATTGAGACTGGCTCAAGACAAGGAAAGGTTCAGAGCTGCTGTACGTAGGGTTGCTATGCACCACAGGCAACTCAACAGCACATAACAACAATAACAAGCAGGAGTGACATTCATTTCCTAAATAACATGCTTCTGAAAACTATGAACTTTGATAAATGTCGATAGTTGTTTAGGGGCTTCAGGCCTTTTGTTCATATGGTCGCTCTGAGTCATGCTCAACTTGAAGTTTATCGTCATCAACAACAATAGCATCCTTATTCATTGCGTATCTCTCAGTTGCATAATAGGTAATTGAAAAACAAAACAAAACAAAACAAAACCATGACCTGAATCACATACACCTTAGTCTTCAAATTGACATTGCTTCTCCTCAGTAATTTGAAGAGGCTCATGACTGTAGATTTACCCAATACAATCCTTCTCCTGATCTTCTGACTGTTGTCACCAAGTGTGCTGATTGTGGATTTGTTGACAATTGCAGTCATTTCTCTGTTAATGATTATTTTGTCTATTGATCCAGTGGTGAAAATTCTTGTTTACTTGATGTTGTGGTGTAATCCATTTGAAGGCTGTATTCTTTGATGCTCTGTAATAAACACTCCAGTTCTCCCTTATTTTCAGCCAGCAAAGTTGTGTCATCTATATAATGCAGGTTGTTGATAAATCTTACGCTCATCCTGATGGCACATTATTCTTCATGTTTCCGCTTTTTAATGATTTTTCCAGCATACAGATTGAATAGGAATGGAGAGAGGATTCACCCTGATATGGAGAGAGGATTCAACCCTGATGCACACCTTTCCTCCTTTAACTATGTGTGATTATTAAACCTTTGCTCTGATTATATAACAGCCTCTTGATCTAGGTATGGGTTTTGCATGGGCACCGTTAAGTCACTTGGTATTTCTATTCTCAATGCTAGCTATAATTTATTATGATCTACACAGTCAAATGTCTTTGTAGTGTCAATAAAGCACAAATAATGCATTTCATGTGGTATACTCTGCCTCTGCTTTCATCCAGGATCTCTCTCTCTCTCTCTCTCTGTGTGTGTGTATGCATATATATAAACGTTAAATAATAGAACTTTGTATATTTGCATTTCCTAGACTGCATTTGTTATGGAGCTGGTCACTAGATTTTTTCTTCCACTGTGTCGCTAATAGGTTAGAACTACCAACCTACCAGTAGTCATGCACTTAACAGGCACTTAAAAAGTCATCAAGACTTTTTACTAAATAGTACTTTCTAAAATTCTTGTATAATGAAAGGAAATATAGAGCATTTTTACATCAGTAGCATAGCATCTTACGCCCTAGGCCACCAGAACTCCTCATAGATAATATTAGTTAGATTAAATGTAAAAATATATCTTAGAGCCAGAAGACCTTCAATTAAAAGCCAATTTTTGTCAGTAGTTTTGTAAATGGCCTTATTTTTTCTTCCTCTTAAAACTGGGTTAATACTATTTCTGGGCATTCCTTGTAATATTGTTATGCACAATCAAGTTAAGACTGACATAGTTTGCTTGCCAGTGGGTTTCAAGAGGCAGTAAATCACATGGGAAGAGATGGCCTCTTTTTCTTTTTGGAGCAGTTGACAGAGTCAAAACTCCTTACCCCTAAGTCATCAGAGCTCCTTGTAATGATTAGGATAAAAGGCTGAGACAAAAGTTTGGTACATGGTAAATACATAATGCGAAGAGATTGTCAACATTTCTCCCCAATATAATTTATTATGCACATTCCATTTCTTTTCTCCTTCAATTTATTAATAAATTCTGGCAGGTTTGGGTCTGTTTCCAGGAGACGGGAAAGAAAGTTTAAAAGAGAGATACTAACATTAGGTCTTTTCTAAAATACTACTAATAATATTTTTGCAAGATACAATACAGGATCCAATGTAGAGAATAATAAAAGCAATTTTTAAAGTTGTTTTTAAACATAATTATTAAGCAAGAAGATATCTATTAAAATTATGACATTTAGTGTCACATGCAAAATTCTCACTGTTGATTTAGAGAAATCATTTTAGTAAAAATTTCTTTTGCTACTTTCATGTCCAATTTCTAATCTGTGATTAAAATTTCATCATCTTCCAAAACTATATAGAACAGATTTCACTTTGTGGTGTCTTTTTCCTCAATTGTCTTGTGTGTAAAACCAGTCACTCATTTACCAATTAAATATAGCCTAAACAAAAAAATCATAGAAGTCTCCATCCCAAAATGTATACAAAAACAATTGCTATGGAGTCAGTTCTAATTCATGATAATCTCACATATGTCAGAGTGAACTTGTACTTCGTGTGTTTTTCAATGGTGGATTTCTAATCGTAGCTCACCAAGTCTACCTTCAAGACACCTCTGGGTAGACTCAACTTTTCAAGTAGCAGCTGAGCTCATTAATTGTTCACATCAGCAGGGATTCCTCCAAATTTATACCTACCTGTTTAAGAACAAAGTACTATTTTTAAAAGTTCCAGGTGTCTCAGCATAAGGGTTAATGTGAGAGTGAAAATTCAAGTGTTTTCATATTCAAAATATACTCAATTTCAAAGATGTTTGCTAACAGCAGGGTAGTATTTTTTTTCCTTTTAGTTTCTGCTTATGAGTTGTGCAAATAATTGATAGCTCATTAATAACTCTGTAGGACCACTTCAAGACACATACTTAAATGAGGAAAACAACTAGATGTGACAGAGAGAACCAATTCTGTGTCAATCATATTGAAATCCTCTGTGACATTCCAAATGAGAAGTTAGAAAACATTCCAAGTAATATATTAGTATAAATAAAAAGAATAACATAAACTAGGTGTACTAATGACATTCATGATTTTATAAAATCATTTAATTAAAAAAATGGGATTTTGTTTTCATGAATGACCTAGATATTTTTCAGTTGAAATAGCATTGCCTATTTGATTAGAAAAATGCTGGTTGATGGTTATTTTAAGATGGTTAAATTCCTGTGATGAAAACAAGAAATGATTTCATAGTCTTTTTGGATACTCTAGAAGTCAGCATTACCATTTTTATAACTGAAAAGAGCTCAAAGAGTGTGTAAGAATAACATTTTGAGGAGTCTCTTTCTGAAATAAATGACATATGTAGACCATTATGGTATCAGTATCTGGAATTTCACTGCAAAGATCCTAGGTAGCCAGCAATGCTTTGACAGGACTTCTGTACACAGGCATATGCATGCACAGATTATCTTCTGCCTGTGGGGATTTCCAATTACCCAGCAGAGCCGGATCCAGGCAGAGGTCTTATGACAGCCAAATTTAGAATCTGCGAGGACAAGAGTATGGTAATATTAATTTCATGCAAGAGAAATTGACATCTTGTTTCCAGATACACTACCCATTTACTCTTTCTACAGTGTTAACATTGCTTAGTGGTGAAATCCAATGATTGCAAATAAAATGTTCTGTAAAATGTGGAGAGGAAAATGTGTCTGTTTATTATTATTTGCCTGTTTGAATATGAAATCGCAACTTATTCTCCACTTCCTTTGAACTCTTGAAGAGCAAATCCTGAAAACTTTTCTGAAGTGTTCTGATTTACCCATCTACATAGGAAATTCCTCTGGGTAGTCACAGTAAATGCTTGGTCAAATCTAGGCTTAAATGATAAGACTTTATGTTCACTGATCCTTTTCCAAAACCTACCTCTCAACACATCCCTCAACATACAAAATACAGAAATTCCACATCACTAAGTGTCTACTGCAGCTGGGCTATTGTCATTGTATTTTCTCATTTTATTCCCATTGTTTAAACGTCTGTTGTTATTTGCTGTCTACTCAGCTGTGACTCCTGGTATGACAACCTGAAACATTATCTAGTCCTCAGATATCTTCACGATTTTTAATATGTTTTAGTCCACTGATAGGATTATATTATTATGTGTTCAAATATAAGGAGCTAATCTTCAGTACTATGGCAGTGTTCTGTTGTGACCGATAAGGTTTTTTGGCTATTTATTGAAAGGGGACTACCAAGTTTTTATTACCAGTATATCTTATTTAAGAAGTACCACTGAAACCTAGCCTCTTTAGGTGATATTGCTGGTATTTGTAATGGCAATTGCATACCTTCCAGCACCATGGTGCTGTTGAGGCGCCTGCAACTCATAGCGACCCTATGTACAACAGCCTTAAACCCTGCTCTATCCTGTGCCAATCTTAATGTCTCAGACACACCTATCCCCGTTACCGCAGTCACTGAATCAATCCACCTCATAGAGGGTCTTCCTCTCTCCTTCGCTGTCCCTTCACCCTCCCAGGCATGACATCCTTCTCCAAGGACGGGTTCCTTCTTGCAATATGTCCAAAGTATGCCAGACAAAGCTTCACAATTCTTGCCTCCAAGGACAGCCTGGTCTAACCCTCTCTAGGATAAACCTGTTCGTTTTCTTAGCAGTCTATGGTATATTCAATATTCTTCTTCAACACCACAGCTCATAGGCACCAATTCTCCTTCTATCCTCCCTAGTCATTGTCCAGCTCTCCAATGCATAGTAAGTGGTTGCAAAGACCATGGCCTGTATCAGGCACATCTTACTCTCCAGAGTGACACCATTGCTCTTCAGTACTTTGGATCGCTTCTCGGTCTTTTGGCTAAGATCAAGTGTAGTACTTTGGGGAGGTCCCTAACAGCAGACTTTCCCATCACAATACGTCTTTCAATTTCCTGGCTGCTGGTGCCAAGAGGGTTGATCATGTAGTCAAGCAAACTGAAGCTGTGAACAATCTCAATCTCTTCACCATCCATCCTGATGCTGCCAATTGGCCCAGTGGTGAGAATCTTTGTCTTCTTGACATTGAGCCTCAATCCGTGGTAGTTGCAATTATTATTATTATTATTATGCTATTGTTGTTAGGTGCCATTGAGTCACCTGTGACTCATAGTCAGCCTATGCACAATAGCTCTGAACTCTGACATATCCTGAGTCAATTTCACTGTTCTGACACACTTACTCTCATTACCCTAGTAACTGTGTCAATCCCTTTCATCTGAGTCTTCCTCTCCTTCACCTTTCCAAGCATGATGTCTTTATCCAAGGACTTGTCCCTCCAGGACACATGCCCAACATATGTGAGACTGAGTTTAAAAATCTTTGCCTCCAAGGACCACCTTGGTTACACCCTTTTGACGGCAGACCTGTTAGTTATCTTGACAGTCCATGGTATGTTCAAGACTCTTCTCCAGCACCATAACTCAAAGACATTAATTCTTCTTCCTACATTCGTTGTCATTGTTCACCTCTTTGATGCATAGCATGTAATTGCAAAAACCATGGCCCGAATCAGTTACACCTTACTCTTTAGACTAATATCATTTCTCTTCAGCCCTCTAGAGAGGTCCCTGACAGCAAATTTTCCTAGTGCAATTTGTCTTGATTTCCTTACTGCTGGTGCAAAAAGTATTGACTGTGTAACAAAGCAAGCCTGAAATTGTTAACAATCTCAGTCTGTTTTCCATTTATGTTGCTGCCAATTGGCCCAATGGTAAAAATCTTTGTCTCTTTGATGTGAGTTTCAATTTATGTTAAAGTCTGATCCCAGACCTTCTGCAGCAAATACTTTAGGGTCTCTTCAGTTTTAGCAAGCAAGAACGTGTTGTCTACATCACATACGTTGTTGAAGATTGTATCTTCAACCCTGATGTCATATTTCTCCTTTTAAGATCCAGTCTCCTGAATAATTTGTTCCCCACTTAGATTGTAAAGATATGAGGACAAGATGTACCCTGACACATTCCGTTCCTGATTTTTAACCATGTAGTGTTCCTTTGCTTTGTTCTAACGACTGCTTCCTGGTTCAAAGTGTTATTGTTAGTTGCTGTAAAGTCAAGTCTGACTCATAGAGACCCTATGAGTAGCCAGCCTGAACCCTACTTTATCTTGTGTCATTATTCTCATCTCTGGCACACAAGAGCACATTGATGACGTCAAGGTATCAATCCATCTCATTGGTGTCTATCTCTCCTTCCGTGACTATCTTTCTAAGCATGACGTCCCTTTTCAAGGAATAGTGTCACCTATCACCATGTGCAAAATATGAAAGATGAAGTTTTGCCCTCTTTCCCTCCACTGAGTACTCTAGCTGACATATCCATTGTTCTTTTGCCAGTACATGGGATATTGAGTACTCTTTTCCAGAGCCATAATTCAAAGGAATCAAGTCTTCTGTCATCCTTACTCATTGTATATATCTCTGCTGTCTAGCAGGTGATTGATAAAATCATGGCTTGAATTAGGTGCACCTGTAAGTCTCCAAAGTGACATCATTGCTCTTCAAAATTTTTCAGACTTGTCCCATGCAGTATGTCTCCTGATTTTTTGACTGCTGACTTGAGGGTGTTGACTACTGATCCATGCAAGATGAAATCAATGACAATTTTAATCTTTTTTCCCCATCTTCCATAATGTTGACTATTTGGTCCAGTGGTGAAGACCTTTGTTTTCTTGATGTTGAGATGTAATCCATACTAAAGGCTGTAATCCTTGATCTTCTGCAGCAAGCAATTCATAATCTTTTCACCTTCAGCAAACAAAGTTGTGTCATTTGGTATAACACAGTTGGTTAATGAGTCATCTTCCAATTCTGATGCCACATTCATCTTCATAGAGTCTGGCTTCATGAATTATTTTCCCATCATAGATATTAATTAGGTATGGAGAAAGGATACAACTCTGGCACACTCCCTTACTGATTTTAAACCAGGAAGTGTTCCATTGCTCTGTTCTAACAACAGCTTCTTAGTCTAGGTATAGATTCCATATGAGCAAAATTAATCATTCTGGGATTCCCATTCTTCTCAATGTTAGTCATAAATTGTTATGATCCACACAAAGATCTTTGTATAATATATATATATTTCACATACACATATAGACCTTTTTCTGATATTATCTTCTTTCAGTAACGTGAACAATGATATCCTGGTGCCATGGCCTATTTTGAACCCAGCTTGAACTTCTGATAGTTCCCTGTCATGTACTATTATGGCTGGTTTTGAAAGCTATTCAACAATATTTTGCTTACATTAGATATTAATGAGATCATTCAATAATTTCCACATTCTGTTGCATCATCTTTCTTCGTAATAAGGAGAAATATAGATCTCTTCCATTCAGTAGGCCAGGTAGCAGCTGTTCTCCAAATTTCCCAGTATAAATTAGTGAGAACATTCAAGGCTGCATCTGTTAGTTGAAACATTTTAACTGGTATTCCATTGATGTCTGGAATCTTATCTTTTGCTAATGCCTTCAGTGCAGTTTGAACTTCTTCCTTTATGACCCTTTGGGTATTTCCTGAATTTTTTTAGTCGACTCATTCTTTTTGGGACAGTGATTCCAAATGTTTCTTCCATCTTCTTTTGATACTTCTTGCACCACAGCATCTCTCAGGATTGCAACTTAAGGCTTGAATTTATTTTTAGTTTTTCCAGCTTGAGAAATGCTGAGAGAATTATTTCCTTTTTATTCTCTGACTCCAGTTCTTCATGCATTTCATGCCAATATTTTGCTTTATCTTCTTGAGCTGCCTTGTGAAATCTTTTGTTCAGCTCCTTTACTTAGGCATGTCTTTCTTTTGCTATGTTTTCTCGATGCCGTAATGTATTGTTCATAGTCTCACAGGAAATATCTTTTAATAAAACATACAAATGACAGCTTTACACATGGATCTCCCATGATGGACTGGACGGGGATCATATTAACTGTATTTATAAAATGAATTTTTGAGGAAGCACAATATCTGTGGTCAAAACCAGAGCAGGTGCCAATCATCAATTATTCATGTAAAAATTTAAATTTAAGCTATATAAAATTAAAACTAGTCCACATGTACCAAAATACTACCTTCTATCCAGTTTAATATAAGAATCATCTCTCGAATGGTTTTGAGGCATTGAACACACCAGTAACTGAAGATCAGAGTAACTGTGGGAGAACATCAAAGATATCATTCTTTAAGAGAACAAAAGGTTATTATAAAAAAGGAAGAGAAAGATAAAAACATAATAAGAGTCTACAGAAATTGTTGTTCTAGGTACTATCAAGTCAATTTCCATTGCGTAGTAACTCTGTGAGACAGTTTAAAATGTCTCTAAATACTTTGCATGACTTTAGAGAGCAGAGACTGTTCTATTTTCCATGAAGAGGCTAAGGATTTCAAACGGCCAACCTTTTAGTTTGTTGTCCTTCACTTAACAGTTTGTGTTACCAGGACTTTTTCCATCATCACAGAAAATTAAAATTGTCATAGTGCAACAAAATTCTACTCCAAGGAAGAGCACGCTTCAACCTGAAGTCACTTTTACTGCACACATTTATCTCACTGACTTCAAGTCAGACCCAGACACAGTGTAGAGAAATTGTTTCCTTAATAATAGGCTCCTCATGCAGGTTGTAGATCAATCTCAATGATTCTTCTGATTTAACATTTATCACTCTATATTGTAATGATCTATTGAATCATCTATATTTCTCATAAGGTTGAAGTCCATAAGAAAATTCTGTTTACATTTTTATAAATGTTTCATAACTCTTAAATATATAGTGATTCATCACTCTAATTTCATTTCTTCATCTGTTTACTGAATACTATCAAATCTAAATCTCCTAGTCACTGTTCTCTCCAGAATTGTATATACATATAACCTAAGTATATACCAGAAATATCCATTCACCAAATCACAGTCATGTTAAAATCAGCAAGTTGCAAATGGAATTAAAATTTCCTTATTAAAATTGGGAAGGGTGTAGACCAGGGCTGAATCCTGTCTCTATACTTTTCCATCTTTATGCATAACAGGTTATCCGGGAGGCTGGGCTCTATGAGGAGAAATGTGGCATCAGGTTTGGAGGTAGACTCATCAACAATCTGCATTATGCAGATGACACAACCTTGCTTGCTGAAACTGAGGAGGACCTTAAGCACTTGCTGTGGAAGGTCAGGAACTGCAGGCTTTAACATGGATTGAGACTCAATATCAAGAAAACGAAGATTCTCACCACTGGGCCGATTTGCAGCATCATAATGGACAGTGAAGAGACTGAGAATGTTCACAGTTTTGGTTTGCTTGGCTCCACAGTCAATACTCTTGGTACCAGCAGCCTGGAAATGAAAAGACATATTGTGATGGGAAAGTCTGTGGTTAGAAACCTCTCCAAAGTGCTGAAGTGCAAGGATGTCAGTCTGGAGACCAAGGTGCACCCAATACATGCCGTGGTTTTGCAATCACTTGCTATGCATCAGAGAGCTGGACAATGATTAGGGATGATAGAAGGAGAATTGATGCCTTTGAGCTGTGGTGTTGAAGAAGAATACTGAATATAACATAGACTGCTAAGAAAACAAACAGGTTTGTCCTGGAAAGGGTGAAGCCAGGAATCCTTGGAGGCAAGGATTCTGAAGCTTCTTGTGACCTACTCTGGGCATGTTGCAAGGAGGGACTGGTCCTTGGAGAGGGACGTCATACTTGGGAGGGTGGAAAGGAAGACTCTCGATGAGATGGATTGATTCAGTGACTGGGGAAATGGGGGTGGGTGTGTCGGAGATGGTGAGATTGGCACAAGATAGGGCAGGGTTTAGGGCTGTTGTACATAGGGCTGCCATGAGTCGCAGGTGACTCAATAGCACATAACAACAACAACATATCTAAATTATACATTCCCTGATGTCCTTATGTTATTAAATACACCAATCCAGGCAGAAAAACAAAATTATTAAATAACTGGGCTCCTCTAGTCTCTTGACTTTCTTATCCCTTCTTCCTGTAAAGCATTTCCCCTGTCTTCTTGGGAAACATTTCTATGTGGCTAGACAAACTTACCAGAAGATTTATTTGTTATAAATCTGCCACAGCAAACTATAAACTTATAATATATTTGATTTCGCAGTAGTCTTTAGATCTTTGGGAAATGTATTCTTAGCATTAAAATCAAAGAAGGAATTTTTCTTTTGCTTTTCAAAGAGAGGAGTGAACTGGGGGAGGGGAGGGCTGAACAGGGAGAAAAGTGCAACAATGAATGAATGGAAATCCAAAATCTCTGAAAATGTTCACTAAAATTAATAAAAAAATTAAGATGATCCTTTAATAAAAAAGCAAAGTCATTACATACAGTCATTGTGTTTGAAAATCCTCAGGTGATGTGAAATGTCTCAGACACGGAGATCATAATGGTTAAGACTCTGATCACTGGAATTAGGCTGGTTTGCATTCAGATATGTGCCCTGCCAGTGATATATCTGTTTGATATTATAAAAATTATTTTCCTTTCATTCTTCCATTTCTTCATCTGTGAAAGAGAATGTTGTCATAAGTAACTTATAGATTTGTGGTGATAAATAATTTAACATAAAACATGTTATGCTCTAAGGAATACAATGAACATTCAATGAGAACTATTAAAATTGTGTTAATAGTATTTTTAGCCTATGTATCTAAAAACTCTAGGGATTATTTAATATTAAAATTTTGGAGCTAAGAAGGGAGAAGTATGCATTATTAATTTATGTACTTATGACTGGGTATGTGGACAAAAATATCTTTTGTCCTTCTATACACAATCCTGTGGTGTTTTTCTGAAAGTTGTTTTTGTGTGTCATCAAGTTGATTCTGACTCACATTGTAGTGGTTTTTAATATTGTTGCTTTTATGTGCCGTCGAGTCAAGTACGACTCACAATGAACCTATGAACAACAGGTCTGAACCCTGTCCTATCCTGTGCCATCCTCAACAGCTCTGACCCACTTGAGTCCATTGCTGCAGTCAGTTTGTCAATGCATCTCATTGCGGGCCTTCCTCTCTTTCACGATAATCCGTCTTTACAAGTATGGTGTCCCTCTCCAAGAAATATCCTCTTCTAGCAATACACTCAAATATGTGAGACAAAGCTTTGTCAAGAACATTCTGGCTATACCATTTCCATCATACATCTGTTTATTTTTGACAGTCTGTGGGATATTCGGTATTCTTTCCCAACATCATGGCTCAAAGGCATTAACACTTCTTCTGTCATCCTTATTTATCGTTCAGTTTTCAGATGCAAAGCAAGTGAATGAAAAGACCATGGCCTGAATCAGGCAAACTTTAGTCTTCAAACTGGGATCATCACTGACATCAGTAATTTGGAGAGTTTCATAACAGCCAACTTGCCCAATACAATATGTCTGCTGATCTCCTGGTTACTTGCACCCAGGGTATTGATTATGACAGAGGAAATCATTAAAACTTTTCATCTTTTTTGATATATCATGATGTTGCTTATCATTATTGTGGTAAGAATTTTTATCTCCTAGGTGTGTAATGCAATCTATAGTGAAGACTGTAGTCTTTAATCTTCTGAAGTAAGTTTTTCAAGTTCTCCTCACCTTTAGCAGGCAAATTTGTGTCATTTGTATATGTAGGTTATTGATGAGTGTTCCTGATGAGATATTGATGCCACAATCTTGCACCTTCTTGAATAATTTGCTCATCATACTGTTTGAAGAAGCATGAAGAAAGGGTATAACCCTGATGTACACTTTTTCTGATTTCATACCATGCAGTATTCCCTGGTTCCATTTGAACAACTTCTTCTTGGTCTAAGTATAGGCTTTGATTGAGCATAATTAAGTGTTCTGAGGTTCCCAATCTCCTCATTGTTAGCCATAATTTATTATTATTCATGTAGTCAAATCCCTCTGCACAGCCAATAATACATGAATAGATGTTCTTTGGTATTCTCTGCTTTCAGCCAGGATCCATCTGACATCAGTAATGATATCCCTGGTGCCACAAGCTCTTTTAAACCCAACTTGAACTTCTGGTAATTCTCTCAATATACTATCAGGCTATTCTTTTATATCTTCAGCAATATTTCACTTGCATATGATATTAATTCAATATCAATTATTGTTCAATAATTGGATCATCTTTATTGGTTGTTAATAGATTGTCTAAAATTGGCTTCAACCAATAGTACAAGGTGAAGTCCTGCCTAATCCTCAAAAAATCTGCTGTGCTTTAGAACAATATTGCAATCACTTGCTATTGATATGGGTTTAATTTGTTTATTCAAATGATTTATGTGTTTGCTGTTTTCTGTAGCAGATTATAGGTAATTTCTCCTCTAAACTCATAATGAGTTGGAATCAACTGAATGTTGTTGTTGTTGTTAGGTGCCATGAAGTTGAGTACGACTCATAACGGCCCTATAAACAATAGATCTGAACCCTGTTATTTCCTGTGCCATCCTCACACTTCCTGACACAGAAGAGCCCATAGCAGCAGTCACCATGTCAATCCACCTGCTTGAGGGTCTTCTTCTCCTTCACCAACCCTCCAACCTTCCTAACATCATGTCGCTTTCCAAGGAATCACACCCCCTAGCAATGTGCCCAAAGTACATGAGGCAAAGCCTCATCATTCTTACCTCCAAAGAGTACTCCAGCTGCACTTTGCAAGACGTATCTGTTGGTTCTTTTGGCAACCCATAGGATGTTCAGTTCTTTTCTCTAACACTACAGCTCAAGGTCATCAATTCTTTTCTGTCATTCGTATTTATTCTCCAGCTCTCAGGTGCATAACAAGAGATCGGAAGGACTATGGCCTGGATTAGACACACTTTAGTCCTCAAACTGACATCATTGCTACTCAGTAATTTGGAGAGGTCCCTAACTGCATATTTTTTCAGTGCAATGCATTTCCTTATTTCCTGACTTCTCATACCAAAGATGTTAATTGTAGGTTCCAGCAAGATGAAGCTGTAGGCAATTTCAATCTCCTCCCCATCCATTATGATGTTGCCGATAGGTCAGGGTAAGAATCTATGTTTTCTTGATAATAAGATGCTGTTCTTATTATTAAATCAACTCCAGTTCCTAACCACAATATGTTTAACAGTTTTAAACCTTTATCTATCTTGTATAATTGTAAAATTCTTAATTTTATTTAAATTAATTTTTAATCATGTTCAATATATTAGGTTTAGTTCTTCATCTCTTTTTCTACTTTCCACCTTTCAAGCATAATACCCTTCTAAAAGGATTAGTTACTTCTAACACTATGCCCGCAGTATGTTAGAGGAAGTTTCACAACACTCTGGCTGCACTTCTTCTGAGTTTTTTAATCTTTAGGAGATGAAAAATGTAGTTAACACTCTGCTAACACCACAATTTAAAATATCAATTCTCCCTCTTTCTTTTGTATTCATTATCTGATTTCCATATGCATATGAAGCAATTAGAAATAACATGTCTTTAGTTAGGCATACTGTAGCCTTTCAGTAGACAAACTTCTCCCATAGCACTTTAAAATGATCTTGGCAAGAAGATTTATTCAATGAAATACATTTGATTCCTTGAATGCTGCTGCTTGCATGAGTATTGATTGTGGATGCAAATAAAGTGACAGCTTCAATATTTTCGCCATTTCTCAGAATATTGTCTGTTGGTCCCATTGTGAGGACTTTTGTTTTCTTTATGCAGAATTATTATTCATATGGAAAGTAGTTGTATTTCATCTTCTTCAGTAATTGTCAAATCTTCCTTATTTCAGCCATCAAGGTTGTATCATTTACATAAGACTGTATATATAGAATTTTATTTCTGTAGTCTGTAAGTAATTGATATGCTAACTCAAATGCCATATCTCTCTGGCACTTTGAATTGACAAATGACTCCATAACGGAAAGATGTACAAACTTCTCTCACGCCATTTAATGCCTTGGAAACTCTAGGTGGTCTGCAATAACTTGTTTCTGAATTGACGGCAATAGGTTATTCTGTGCTTTTTGAGTTTTTAAATTATTATTAGTTGGAAAAGGAGCGGATAAGAAGAAACAAACAGATTTTAAACAAAAGGTGAAAATTTGGTTAGGGAAAAAAACAGTTCTAATAAGGGCCAGAATATCACTGAAAATATGTGTCTATGTATCTCATAGGATCCCTATGAGTTGTACTCAACTCCAAATGATAGATCTGCAAAATACATAAAACAAGATAATAGAATTGAAGAAATAGACCTGCAAAATACATAAAACAAGTTAATAGAATTGAAGAAATAGACAACACCACAAAAGTGGTTGTTCTTTTTTTCATTGCCTTCAAGTCGAGCACTGCTCATAGCGACCCTATTAACAAAAGGCTTGAAGCCCCTCTACAATTATCAACATCTATCAAAGTTCATAGAGTTTCCAGAGGTATGTTATTAAACCTTTCATTGTGAGGTATGTTCCAAACCTTTCATTGTGTTTTATAGTTTTTATATGCCATTGAGTTGCTTGCAATGTGTAGTGACCCTAGGTACAGCAGCTCTGAACCCTTCCCTGTCCTTAGCCAGTCTCACTAACTCTGACACACCAACCTTCATCGCCCCAGTTACTGTATCAATCCATCTCATCCTGGGTCTTCCTCTCCTGCCCTGTCCATCTACCCTTCCATGCAGGATGTCTTTCTGCAAGGACTGATCTTTTCTGGCCACATGCCCAAAGTAAATGATTGGGTACTGTTGTCATGACAGGAGTCCAGAATGAAGGCTTCACAGTGGAGTGGACTTAGGGGAGGGATTGAATGAAAATGAAAGAGTTTTTCTTTCACTTTTCAAGGAGAAGGGTGAATTAGGGTGAGGGGTTGGCAGGGAGAAAAGTGCAACAATGAATGACTGGAAACCCTAAGTCTCTGTAAACGTTCATTAACATTAATGGAAAAAAAATCCTAGCTGAAGATTATCCAAAAACAACTCAAACAATACATTGACAAAGAAGTACCAGAAAGATGAAA
>NW_006399908.1:5901820-5903712 GCF_000299155.1 Elephantulus edwardii
GTCAAATGAAAGATGGAATTTGGCAGAAAGCACAGACTACCAGAGGAATGTCTAATTGTGTTTTATTGACTATGAAAAGGGATTTGACTGTGTGAATTACAACAAATTGTGACTAACTTTGAGAAGAATGCTGATCCCAGAATACTTGATTTGGCTCGTGAAACCTATACTTAGACCAGGAAGCAGTCATCAAAATAGAGCAAGGAAACACTGCATGACTCAGAATCATGAAAGGAGTGAGTCAGGCTTAAGGACTGTCTCCATAAAGATAGATAATCTCCCCCCATGTTTCTGAAAACCCACTGGAGGGTCAGCTCTGGGTTGATTCTGATTCAACAGATTATAAAAACAAAGTAGCAGTTTGAAAAGTATTTTTTATATGTTTCTCTATATATTTGTTCTAGATATTGTTTCCAAAGCAAACAAGTTTCACTGCAATCAACAAATTCATATCCCCTGACTTTCAGCAATTCAAACATACACTCTCTCTGAAGAAGCAGATGCACAAGATTAACTGCAAATTCTGATATACTCTGAAAAAAATGTAATGAAGTTAATACATGCAATTAGCCATGTCTAGATATATATTTTTTATTCAAAAGACTTGATTTTGATTTCCAGTCAATGCATTTCATGTACAAGTACTACTGGATAATTGGTGCAGGCTTGCGTTTTCCTGTCATGGAGAAATATTTCAGAGAAGTTTCCAGACTTAATGGACTATGAAAAAATGCCTGCAATCTACTTCTGGAAATCAATCAGTGTAAACAGATGATCTGCTTCTCAATCAATTATGATAATGCATAGGACAAAGAAGCATTTTATTCCATTGTTCTCTAGGTTGCTATTAGTTGGGGGGGTTTAATAGCAATAATAACAATAGATGACACTTTTCACTAGCACACTGAAACATCACTATGGCAATAGACTGTATTATAGAAATGCCTACACTGACTGTGTTAGAAAATAACTTAATTTGATAGTAGACAAATATAAAGAAACACTAATTTATCTCCCCTGTAAGATAATTGAATACATAATTCATGTTCTTAAATTCTTTTATTTTTTGATTGAATAACATTTTTAAAACACCATTCATTTTGAGGGTAAGTATTTCTAGAATTAATTAACAAATTTTTATTTTCACATGTCAATCAAATCATGAATTTCCCCCCTACATACCTACAAATAAGCTTAAACATATTTCTCAGCTACCATATGCTTTCTTTTTTCATCCCACCCTCTTTTATTTTTTCCTTCTATCAATATTTTGGCATTGCTTAATGATAGTTTGTAAATGAAGAAGCAAATCACTCTCAGATCTTGAACTAGTTTCTTTTCAAGATTCAGTTTAAAATGTAACATAAAAGATGTTATATCGCATTAATAATTAATAGGTATTAAATTATTATACAAAAACTAAAGAACTTGTTTAACAGTGTCCAATCTTTAGCTTTAATTTTACTTGAACTTCAGTTTTCTAATTGCCCAATATATGTCCAACCAGTAATCAGTACTCTAGATTTATTTGTCTAAACTTTTAACAAGTATGCATAAATGTATATGTACATATCATATTAATTTTTTAGTATTTTTATTGACATTTAATACACTGATGATATATGGTACACATCATTCGGTGATTTTTAAAAATTTTATCTGAGGGAGCTCTGATGGCCTAGTGGCAAGAAGCTGCACTACAATCCTAAAGGCATACTGTTAGAATTCACCAGCTGCTCCTCAGGAGTTGTTGTTGTTGTTATGTGCCGTTGAGTCGTTTGCGACTCATAGCGACCCTATGCACAACAGCCCTAAACCCTGCTCTATCCTGCGCCAACTGCACTGCCACTGACACACCCATCCCAATTACCCCAGTCACCGAATCAATCCAT
>NW_006399908.1:5904563-5924923 GCF_000299155.1 Elephantulus edwardii
TGGGATTCCCATTCTTTTCAGAGTCAGCCACAATTTGTTATGATCCACACAGTCAAATGCCTTTGCATAATCAATGAAACACAGATAGACATTCTTCTGGCATTCTCTGCTTTCAGCTAAGATCCAGAGGGATGGGTAATCTCCTGTGTGATTAACTGCCTCTAAAAACCTGACAGTTCGTCAGCTATGGGTAAATTTCTACTCAATGGTACACATTAACAATAACAAAATTATAACTGAAGGTTATTGACAGATAATTCATGTAGTTATAAAGCTATCTAAAACTATATACACTAATTATAATACCTATAACAGTCATTTCAGTTTCATCAAGCAAGGTTGTGTCATCTGCATTTTGAAGGTTGTTAATGAGTCTTCTTCCAATCTTGATGCCACACTCCTTCTCATAAAGCCCTGCTTCCCAAATGAGGCACTTGCTGCAAAAGGTCAAGAACTGTGTTCTTCAATATGGATTGAAGCTTAACATCAAGAAGACAAAGATTCTTACCGATGGGTTAATTGGCAGGACCATAATAGATGGAGAAGAGATTGAGGTTAGTAATCACAGCTTCCTCAGAGCCACAATCAACACTCTTTAACCCTGGCAGTCAGGAACTCAAAAGATGAATTGCATTGGGAAAATCTGCTGTCAAGGACCTCTCCAGAGTGCTGAAGAGCAATGATGTCAGTCTAGATATAAAAGTACCCCTAAGCCAGGCCGTGGTCTCCTCAATTACTTGTTATGCTTCAGAGAGTTGAACAATGACTAAGGATGACAGAAGAAGAATAGATGCCTTTCATTTGTGGTGCTGGAGAAGAGTCTTGAATATACCTTGGACTGCCAAGAAAACAAATAGGTCTGTTTTGGAGAGGGTGAAACCAAGTTTCTCCTTGGAGGTTAGGATTTTAGCGCTCCACTCACATACTTTGAACACGTGGCTAGGAGGGACTGATCCTTGGAGAAGAATATGATGCTCACAAGGGTTGAGGGACAGCGCAAGATAGGAAGACTCCAGATGAGATGGACTGATACAGTAACTACCACATTAGGGATAGGTATGTCAGAGTCAGTGAGACTGGCTCACGACAGGGCAGGCTTTAGAGCTGTTGTACATAGGGTTGCTATGAGTTGTAACTCAGTAGCACGTAACAGCAATGACAGCAAGTATCTTAGGATATTTGTAATTAGAACATTACAAAAAAATGTGGCTTATATGTTACTGTGATGCTAGAAGCTGTCCAATCAATATTTCAAATATTAATTAGTGTCATCTATAATGATCAGATTTTAGTGGAGCCTCCAGATTAGGAGAGAGTAGGGGAAAAGTCCTATATATCTACTTCTGAAAATCATTCAGTGAAAATCTTAATAATTATTATTTAACCTTTTTTAAACAGAGGGCTAGAATATGGAAAGCAGTAATTATCTCAAGTGTGCTGTTAATCGTAAGGATATCATGTGGTCAGGTAGAATGATAAATGACAAAATAGTTATAGAAAGGCTTCAGGCCTTTTGTTCATAGGGTTGCAATCAGCAACAACAACAACAGGCAGCATTTGTTAAATTGCTAATGGATTGCTATGAGTTGGAATTGGCTTGAGAGCAACTAATGATAGTATGCTATTAGATGGTCTGATTTTTATTTTGTTAAGTATCATCTCCCGCATCCCCTAAAATGGTTATTTAAATATAAAATTCTACCAGTTTTGCACAAAAGTACTGGTGTTAATATTGTTCAAAAATAGTTGAGTTTATAAAAACTTAGGAAGTTTTGTAAGTCTAATGAGAAACTCATCTCTAGCTAAATGCATCTATATTTTTCTCCCTACATGGTCTAATATTAGAAATAGAACTTTAATATTTTCAATCAATTTAACCTCATTTCTAAAATAGAAATATTTCACACAGGAGACAAAATTCTATAGTATATTAAAATGATAAAAGCAAAGCTAATTCTGTTTGTTTATATTGTATTTATTATACTCTAAGCACATATTAAACATAAAATCATATGCAGTACTTTACAGTACCTTCAAAGTAAAATGTTCAATATCATCAGTTTATAAATATCAGACTAAGGCAATGTTCCTTGGGGAAGTAGAAAATCTTTATAGCATGATTATTTCTTACCTGAATCGTAGGTTCTTTGAAAAACAACTGTACTGTGTAGCTTGATTTTTTCCTTTATTTTGAGCTGACTCATGTGTATATATCTTAGAAATAATAATCTTATGGAGATTGAAAGATGTTGGAATAAATAGTAGCTGATTTTCAAGATTTATTTTCTGGCTTGATGACCTTATCAGTACACTACCAGATGTTACAGTAATCATTTTCCCTACTGAAGCAGCTGCAACTTTTATGTAGAATACCTAACTGGTCATCAAGAGGGCTATATTACTGTCAACTGCAAAGACAGTTATTGAAATTAGACTCAAGTAAGAACTGGATTATTGCTACAAGAGACCTGCGGAAGCTCTGAGCACTTTTAATTGACTTGGAACCAACAATAATGTAGAACAGCGAGTCAAGTCCAAATTTGTGTCTGCTTCTCGTACTAAGGGCTCCAAGAACAGGAAATCTCCTGGTTTATCAAGTTTAGAACTAAGCCATGTTCTAGTAAAATATACTTTTTAAGATTGCATTAGTTTAATTAAATGCAAAGGAAAAATAAAGTTACAGAGGTAACTGAAACCCAATAGAATAATACAAAAAGAAGGAAAAGAATAGTTTGAATGTTTATTCTCTGTTAGGCCCTGGAATAATATTTTTTAGGTGTATTTCAGTTCATAGTTAAAGGAATCAAGACAAATCAAATCAAACCAGACTGATTTATCATGCTTCACATAATGTTTATCACTACATTTCTTGCTTTATCTTCTTCTAACAATTTTTAAAATTAATGTATTTTTGTCATTCAGAACAGCTGGTAAAGATTGCGTATATGAATGCGAACATCTGATGCTATATTTTTTTACTTTCTGGATTCATACATTCTGTATAAGCAAAGAAACTGTTAGTTCTGTCAAATTTAAAAACGGTATTTTAAATTATTCATATGCAATATTTCTACCCATGCATTTCCATTGTAAATGTACAAATTTTAAGTGCACAAATTCACATTTCAGCTCTTAATTCTAAGATTTGAAGTTGGCCCCCCAAAAAATAGTGTATTTTGCTTATTTGTTTTAAACAAAATATTTTTAAACATTTTAAACAAAACGTTTTAAAATGAACCAATTTTTAGTAGCAAAGGAAAAAGTACTCCCTATATTGAAATAACCCTATAATATTGATATTTACCAGAAAACCAATTATAATATAGAAGATGAGCAGAAGAATTGGTATTTTTGACAGTATGATAGATATATAGAGCTACATCAGTTGCTATATGTATTTATTTTAAAATCATTTTTCCAATGTTACAAACAAAATGTGTTAGAATTGCTGAATGAGAAATTCATTTTCTCTAGAAATTTTCACAGATTACACCAAAAAGTATAAAAATAAAGAAAAAGATAACAACAATATCACCAGAAAACGTCTAGAACACGCTGTGTCTCAGAACTTCAGGATCAAAAGACTAATTACAAATTACACGATTTCACATGCTAATGCAATCTGCAATAGAAATCATCATTTTCTGACTCAATGACTGGTACAAACATTTCATTTACACCCTTTACATTGCTTTCAGAATACTTGATAAAAAAATTCACCCATTCAGATGTTATTATTTTATATATTGATTATATTGATTGAAAATGTCTTTTTTCTCATGTTAAGGGTGAAAAACAAACAAAAATCCCTATACTTGACATTTAGAATTTTTTTTCTCTTCTTTTGCCAAACTTCTAAAGAACATATTAGTTTGGGAGAAGTTATTTACATTCTGTGGTGCTAACCTAAAAGTTAGCTTTCTTTAGTTAACCCCTCTGGTTTCCAGCTCCCTTAACTGCTGACATGTGACCTTCTACATCAGCATCAGCTGTGGGACTACGATAAGAGAAAGTGTACTTTTCACACTGAGCGCCAAGACTTGAGGCAAGCATATCTTATGACAGCAAGACTTGAGGGAGACTGGAGCAAACCCCGTTGGTGAGACCCTGGTGATAATGTTGAAGAAACTGGGACGTAATAGTGGAAAAACTGTGACGAGGTGTGATCTGATGCTTCTTGCGTTTGTGCAGACCACAATTAAAGGTCCTTCTGTTCTTCCTGGATGTTTGAAGGAGAAGCTGACTTATAAATGCTCTGAGGCAAACCTTGCTGCATGACTTGGATTTGACTGCTGAAAGGAAACTGGAGCCTGGACTAATTGAAGAATTATGCCTTGGGACTCTTGGGCAAAATTTGGATTTGCATTTGTACTCTTTGCCTCTCTCATTCTCCAACTTCCTTCCCTATTAAATCCCATTGTTGGTACTGTGAGTGTGTGAGTCAGCAATGAATAAATGAGACTCTTGCTCCTGGTGGGACTCTATAGGCACCATGGGGCTGAGCTATGGGCTCTTCATCTGTTCTATGTTCTGGAGCAGTGAGGGGCTGTGTTATTCTCATTCCCTCTAGCACTTTTGGGAAGACACTCATTCTGCTGTGCCCCATGTCCCATATTCTGTTTTTCTTTAAACACAATCTAATAACTTTTAACTAAAAGTTAGTGATGTCATGTACCCTAAGAGTAAATAGCCATTTGTTGTTTGCTGTCCTGCTGAACTATGCTATTGTTGCTAAGGTAAGATAGTATCTCCTAGTTGTTTCAATTTGCATCTCTCTGATAGTTAAGGATTTTGAACATTTCTTCATGTCTGTGTTTGCTCAATGTCTTCTTTGGTGAAATATCTACTCATATCCTGTGCTCATTTAATGATTTGGTTGTTTATATTTTTCTTGGTGAAGTACTAAAGTATTCCATAAATTTTAGATATAAGTTCCTTATCATAGATGTGTTCAAGGCCTCAAGCCTGTTCCTTAGATGGTTGTGAAATTCAGGAGGGATAGACTTAAAGTCATATTTTGGTTCCCCTGGATTTCACTTAATTTTCCTTAGCTGCAGTTTGAACTTGCATATGAGTAGTTGGTGGTCTGTTCCAAAATCAGCAGCTGGCCTAGTTTTCACAGCTGATACTGAGCTTCTCCAACAGTTCTTTCCATAAATGTAAAAAATTTGATCCCTATGCATACCATCAGGTGAAATCCATGTGTATAATCTGCGTTTATATTTCTTATAAAACATATTTGCAATGAGTAAGTAATTGACTGTGCAAAATTAAATCATTCTATCACCTGCTTCATTTTTGCCATCAAGTCCATGTTTTCCAACTACTGATTATTATTCTCTGTTCCCAACTGTTGCATTCCAGTCATCCATTATTATTATTGCATCTTGATTGCATGTTCAATCGATCTCCGACTGTAAAAGTTGATATAAATTTTCTATTTCCTCTTCTTTGGCTCTGGTTGTTGCTACACATATCTGAATGGCAGTGGTATTCACTGGACTTCCTTGTATGCGTATGGATATCATCCTGTCACTCACATATTGTATTTTAAGATGGATTTAGAAATGACTTTTTAAACTGTGACAGCATCATAACAAACTGTGGCTGACTCTGGGAAGAATGGGAATCCCAGAACACTTGATTGTGCTAATGAGAACCTATACTTGGACCAGGAAGTAGTCATTATAACAGAGCAAGGAAACACTGCATGGTTCAAAATTGTGAAGTGTGTATGCCAGGGATGTGTCCTATCTCCATAACTTTTCAACCTGTATGCAGAACAGATTATCCAGGAGGCTGGGCTATATGAGGAGAAATGTGGCATCAGGATTGGTGGAAGGTTCATCAATAATCTACATTATGCAGATGACAAAATCCTGCTTGCTAAAACTGAGGAGGACCTGAAGCACTTGCTGCAGAGGGTCAAGGACTACAGCCTTTAATATGGATTGAGGCTCAATATAAAGAAGACAAAGATTCTCACCACTGGACCAATTGGCAGCATCAGGATGGATGGTGAAGAGATTAAGATTGTTCACAGCTTTAGTTTGCTTGGCTCCACAGTCAACACTCTTGGCACCAGCAACCAGGAAATTAAAAGACGTATTGTCATGGGAAAGTCTGCTGTTAGAGACCTCTCCAAAGTACTGAAGAGCAATGGTGTCACTCTGGAGAGTAAGGTATGCCTGAAACAGGCCATGGTCTTTGCAATCACTTGCTATGCATCAGAGAGCTGGATTAGGGAGGATAGAAAGAGAATTGATAGCGTTGAGCTGTGGTGTTGGAGAAGGGTATTGAGTGTACCATGAACTGCTAAGAAAACAAACAGGTTCATCCTGGAAAAGGTTAAAACAGACTGCTCCTTGGAGGCAAGGATTCTGAGGCTTCGTCTGACATATTTTGAACATGTTGTGAGGAGAGACTGGTCCTTGGAGAAGGATGTCATGCTTGGTAGGGTGGAGGGACAGCACAGGAGGGGAAGACCCTCTATGAGGTGGATTGATTCCGTGACTAGGGTAATTGAGCTGGGTGTGTCAGAGGCAATGAGATTGGCACAGGACAGAGCAGAGTTTAGGGTTGTTGTACATAGGGTTGCTATGAATCGCAAGCGACTCGATGGCATATAACAAAAAGAATAACATCATATATGTGGTTACTAAATATTTTCCCTAGTCTGTACATTTCCTTTTTACCCTGTTTTAGAAGCTTTTGAATTGTGGAGGGATTTTAATCTCATGAGGTCTCATCCATTTATTTTATTCTTTCCTGGTTGTAGGTTTTTCATTATGCTTGGAAAAGTGTCCATTCTTTGGATTACAGCTTCTAGAATGGTTCTGAGCTTTTCTCTGATTAATTTTATAGTATTTGGCTTTATTTCTAGATACCTGATCCATCAAATTCTGGTGAGGTTGTGGAGAGATTGGCACTCTTATTCACTGCTCATGGGAATGTACAGCTATTTTAGAATGTGGTATGCCACTTTCTCAAAAAGCTGAAAATAAAAATACCATTTGACTCAGTAACTCCACTACTAGGAATATACCCTAAAGAAACCAGAGCCCTGACTCAAACAGAACACACTCATGTTTATTGCTGTCTTATTAACAATAGCAAAGAGATAGAAGCCACCCAAGTGTTCATCAACAAATAAATGGATAGAAAAAGCTATGGTACATTCATACAGTATTGCACAAAATTGAAAAACAAGAAACTTGTAAAACATTACACAACATGGGAGAGTCAGTCCCAAAAGGACAAACACTGTATAACACAGCTGTTATAAAATAGGACAGACAACAATGTGTGGAGTGTTGGGGAGAGAATGGGGAAAGAGTAAACAGATAAATGAACACCACATTAGAACAGACGAGGCGAAGAAATATCTGAAAGAAATATATGATTAGGCATTATGTGTTTGACAACAAGCTGGAGCGAGGAGTGCATTGCAGGCTGGGTAGGGAGAGGGTGGGGAAGAAAATGTTCAACATTGAAAAAATGATGAATACTATAAAAAGTAAATAATATCTAGTTATAAAAGAGAAAACAGGCAACACTGACCATCTCTGTCTACTCCTTACCTTCTAATATCCTACCACAAGTGATGAAATCATCATTAATAAACCAAATGAGTTCAGAAACTAATATTTCTTTTAAATTATTTCATATTCACCTTTCACATATAATTATAATCTTTAGCTTGCTATTTCTACATCAGTGACATTTATTATTGTACACTTTTTAAAATAATCAGAAATATTATAATAGAATCTAAAATATTGGTGAATAAGAAATTTTTCTCTTCTAATCTAGTCATTTGAGCTGTGATGCTGGATAAGAGTGTTGAATATAACGTGGACTGCTAGGAGAACAAAGAGTTATGTCCTACAGAGAGTGAGACCAGGCTGCTCCTTGGTGGCAAGGATGCTAAAGCTTTAACTGACATACTTTGGACATGTTGCAAGGAGGGACTAGTCCTTGAAGAGGGACGTCATGCTTCAGAGGGTGGAGATACAGCGCAGGAGAGGAAGACCCTCGGTGAGATGGATTGATTCAGTGACTGGGGTGATGGCGGTAGTTATGTTAGAGACATTAAGATTGGTGTAGGCTAGAAGAGGTTTTAGGGCTCTATGAGTCACAGGTGACTCAACAGCATATAAGAACAACAACAACTTTTTCTAGTCCTTTGCATAGCTATAGAGTCTGAATTGTTTCTGCTGACCCTACACTGGTTTTTGGAGGGTATAAATTTCGTGAGAGGTTATTGGCTGTCTTTCTTTTTCATTGTCATTGTTAGATTCAGACTATCGGAGGGCACTTTCTTCTGGGATAGCAGCACAACTCACTGGGCCATCAGTGTCCTTGGTGAGTTTTTTGTTTGTTTGTTTTTAGTTATTGATTTGTCTACATAATTCACATATTTTCTATTTCACACGTTCTTTTATTCACATTGTTTCATAACATCATTCCCATACATTGTGTCTTATAAAGTTAAACACTGTTGATCTATGCCCACAAGAACTCCATCTTTCAGATCCCTGTTGGATCTTTCTCATTTTCTTCACCTCCTTTCTCCACGAGTTCAAATTCATTTGTCAAAATGGAACTGCTAAATACTCAAGCTGATTTCCCAAGATGTGGAATGCTGAATATCATTGCTTGAGTAAAAGGAGAACATACCAGAAAGTTGTTTATCTGTGCCTTATTAATTTTGCAAAGAAGTTCAACTGTGTGAATAGTAACTATTTATGGCTAACATTGTGAAGAATAGGAATTCTGGAACATTTAAGTACTAGATGACCTACTTCCAGGGAGTTGTGCTGTTAACTCTAAGGCCACATCTCTCTGGCAGTTCACCTCTGTCAGTTGTCTGGGGGTGGGGGGAGAAGTAGGCAATCTCTTCCCATGCAATTTATAGCCTTGAAAACATACTGGAGGTTCAGCTCTGAGTCAATTCTTAAGAGGAATGAGATATTGAGAGAGTGTTAATTGTGTTTATATGGAACCTGTCAATATATCATAGCTAGTTAATCTTTATGCTGGGCAGATAATTTAGGAATCTGAATTATAGAAGAAAAACATGGAATCAAGATCGAAAAAAAACTCATTAACAATGTCAATATGCTAATGACACAAACTGGCTTCCTGAAAATTAAGGATTGAAATATAAATGAAGCTCAAAAATGATTGTGTACAATATTAATTGCAACACAATATAAAGAAAACGTAAATTCTCACAACTTGACCAATAAATATTATCATCTTGACAAAGACATTTGTCTGTGTAGATCACCACAAATTGTGGTTAACTTTGAGGAAAAGGGAATCCCACAACACTTGTTTGTTCTTATGTAAAACCTATATTTGGATCAAGAAGCCATCCTCAGAACAGAACAGGGAAATACTGCATGGTTCAAAATCCAGAAAGGCGTGCTTCAAGGATATGTCCTGTCTCCGTACTTTTTCAATCTATATGCAGAACAGATCACTGGGGAGGCTTGGCTTTATGAGAAGGAATGGGGCATCAGGATTGGAGGAAGACTAGTCAACACTCTTGCTTGTTGAAACGGAGAAGGACCTGAAGTTCTTGTTGCAGAAAGTCAGGGACTATAGTCTTCAAGACAAAGATTCTCACCACTAGGCCAATTGGCAGCACCATGATGGATAGAGAAGAAATTGAGGTTGTTAAGAGTTACAGCTTGCTTGGTTCCACAATCAACACTTTTGTCACCAGCACTGAGGAAATAAAAAGGTAAATCTGTTGTCAGGGACCTCTCCAGATTACTGAGAAGCAACAATGCCAGTCTAGAGACTAAGGTACGCCTGATCTAGGCCACAGTCTTTGCAATTATTTGCTATGCATTAGAGAGTTGGACAATGACTAAGGAGGATAGAAGATGAACTGATGCCTTTGAGCTGTGGTGCTGGAGAAGAGTCTTGTACATACAATGGACCTCCAGGAAAACAAATAGTTACATCTCCTTGGAGGATAGGATTTTGAAGTTCTGTCTCACATGCTTTTGGCAGGTGGCTAGGAGTCCCTCCTAGGGATGGTCCCCATTCCTTAGCAAAGGGCATCATGACTGGAAGGGTAAAGGGACAGTGGGGGAGAGGAAGACCCCAGATGAAATGAATTGATATAGTAACTAGGACAATGGAAGAAGGTTTATTTGAGTCCGTGAGACTGCCTCAGAACAGGGCAGGTTTCGGAGCTATTGTACACAGGGTCGCTATGAGTTACAGGTGACTTGACAGGACATAACAACAACAAGAGCAAAACAAATGGAGAAAGATTTCCTATTCCTTGGACTCATAACCAACACTTTTGACTGTAGCTGTCAAAGGATTTATAAGCAGACACAGGCAAAGGAGTTTTTTTGACATGATAAGCAGTAAGGATGTTACTTTGAAGGATCAGGTGTTAGACAGAAGCCATGATCTTTTCAATTATTTCACATGCATGTGATAGTTAAAAAATGAAGAAGGAAATCAGAAAAAGTATTTGTACTGAACTCAGTTTATACTGAGTTGTGAAGTTGATGAAGAATACTGAATATAATATAGAATGTCAGAAAAACTAATTTGTCTTGGAAGCAGCGCACTCACAATGATTCTAAGAAGCAAGGATGGTAAGACTTCACATCACCTAGTCTGGGTGTGTTAGTTGGAGGTGCAAAGACTGATAAAAAAAGAGGAAGACCTTTACATGGATGCATTGATATGATGGGTGCAACAGTGTGTTTAAGAACAACAGTTGGAGAATGGTTAAGGATTGGGCAGTAATGTTTTGAACAGAATCATAGTGAACTTGATGGAACCTTGCAACAACACTCCAGCCTTCATGTTTTTAAGGCACAAATAAAAGTAAATTCATGTTTGTTCATAAGTATTGCTGATAGATAATTGTCTCTCAAAAATAAATTTACATTGCTTAGATTCCATTCAATTAATTTCAAACTTTCTTTTTTTACTTAATAAAACTTTGTTTATTTAAATAACTTTATTTTTTCTACCTAGGGTAATTTGATGGCGTAGTCCTTAGGGAGTTGAACTTACAACCCAAAAGCAAAACATCTCTGGATGCTCAAGAAAGTTGGACAATGTCTTCCCATGAGATTTTTTTGCCTCCTGAAAACCCATTGAGGATCAGCTATGACTTGTGTTTGCCTTCAAAGCAAAGAGTTCATGTTTTCTTCCAGATACGTGCAATGTGTTATCCACAACTGAATCCATGTTTCCTAAATATACTGACTATTCTCATCTAAATCTCTATGGCACTCTTTTCTCAAAAAAGAGAGCCCTTCAGTGCTCTCCCTTTCAAAACTCTACTTACTCTCCATTAAATGACATTTTGTAAATACATTACAGGGTGTTCCTGACCAAAACCTGAATTCAAATAACTGTGTTGTTGTTGTTGTTGCTGTTGTTGATTTTCTATTATTTTGTTGCAAATTACGATATAATCTAAATGAAAAGACATTTGAGATCAACAACTCTCTGTTTAAATATTATTTTTTATTTACTAGTTAGGTGAAGACCCATGTAATATATATGAATATTTACAAAACATGATTAGTAATGGAGGTGACCTGTTCCAATCAAACTTATTGAACTTTCTTTCTCTGAGTCTGAATCTTTTCTATCATGATGTCTTTTTCCAAGGACTGGTCCATTCTGGTAACATGTCCAAAGTAATTTCAAAAATTTCTTTCAAAAAATGAAATTTTGCTATTCTTGCCTCAAAGAAGAACAATAGTTGTACTTTCTTCAAGATATATTTATTTCTTCTTTTGACAGTCAATGGAATATTCAGTTTTCTTCACCAACATAATTCAAAGACATCAATTATTTGTCAATTATCCTTATTCATTGTTCAACTTTCAGATGCATAGGAAATTATTGAAAATACCATAGCTTGGATTAGGAGCACTTTACTCATTACTGAGTGTAAAAAATTAAGATTTTAATTTTATGTATAATTACTTGATTTAATGTAATCTACATAAAAAGGTTGTTCTTTATTATGACTGAAAATAAGTCTGAAAATTCCTTAATAATGTGTAATTGCCACAAGATTTTATTTCCAATATAGCAAAACATATTCCACACATATACATTATAATCAGAATCACTGATTTAAATAAAAGTAGTTTCATACCAAACAATATTATTCATGTCTAATTGGTTATAATTGCCAGAAAGGATATTTTAGTAGAATTACAATTGTTTGTGTGAAATTAATCTCGATTTTATTTTTCTTCTTAGTGATAATATGCGTTGACATTTTAATAAAATTAATGTCATCAGTATTAGAAAATCAGGCTGCTTAAATAGTTGCTATATATTGAATTCAGATCTTAATGAATAACTTGATTTATGAAAAACATTCATCTCTGTAAATGAACCCTGTCGTTTAGCAGAATTGCTTCCTTTTTATTTCTTTATAAAATGTGTTTTGATGTCATCATGTTCTCAATAAAGTTAAAACTTCCTTTTAATACTCAGAAATAGTCTTGATTTTCATTCAGACAGGAAACACTGAGTAGAAATGCCAGAGATATTTTAAAAAAGCACATAATGCTTCACATTTAAACCTGATTGCTATAACGACTGTCTGTGAATGCAAATTCAGCTCTGAATTTGCTATAAAGGCAAGATTGACTAGGTCTACAGTTAATATCTATGCTGGTGATTATTTTATTTGGGAATTTTTTTTCTTTTTTCAGAAAACATTTTAATCATAACTTACACATTAATGAGTAAAGGAGAACTTTCTAATACTTTAGCCCATGGAGCTGTACTAAAATTTGACCTGACACTGTGTGTTATGTGATTTAGCAAAGCAATAAAGCAAGAACACTACTAAAAAAGAAGAAGAAAAAATTGACTGCAGGGTGAGCTGGAGAGAGAGGTCATTACTAGACATTTTAAAATGATAAAATCTCTTATCTTTAGTTCCAAAAAAATGCCATAATCCACAGAAAAATTACCATCTCAAAGGCAAGTTCAATGCAGTTCAAGTCTACCAACTGCTTGGTAAAAGAAAGATGGACAATTTCCTCCTGTGAGATTAAATTACCTCTGAAAACCCACTGAAAGGCCAGCTGTGGTTCGGTTCTGACTTTAAAGGTACATAGCAACATAGGAAAGGAAGGATTTGTCTAATGTCCATCTTGTAACCCTCTGAGATTCGGAGTGAAAAATTAAACGTGTTCTTAAGGAAACTATAACCAGTAAATATAGAGAGCTCTGGTGGCCTAGTGACAAGAAGCTGCACTGTAATCCCCAAAGCATGCAGTTCGAGGACATCCGTTACTCCGCAGGAAAAGAATGAGGGGCAATCTCCTCTCATGTGATTAACTGCCTCTGAAAACCATGGGAGGGTCAACTACGGGTTGGTTTCGATTCTCCAGAACACAACATAAACCAACCCGTAGTGTGTGTGTGTGTGTGTGTGTGTTTGTGTGTGTGTGTGTGTGTTTGTGATATATTTCATATATTACATGATAAGGAAACTTCTCAATTATTATTAATACTTGTTTTAAGTGTATAAATTTCAATTTTACTCATTATGGAAAATACAAAGCTTGAGATTTAAAAAGTTCACTATGGTTTCAATTTATTTTTGAACCACATTGATAAATTAAGGCATATGTTATTGTTTTTATGTGCCATCAAGTTGCCTGTGACTCATAGCAATCCTATGTACAACAGCCTTAAACCCTGCTCTAGCCTGTGCCAATCTTCTTGTCTCTGACACATCTACTCCCATTCCCCAGTCACTGAATCAGTTCATCTCATCAAGGGTCTTCCAATCTTGTGCTGTTCCTCCAACCTCCCAAGCATGATATCCTTCTTCAAGGACTGGTCCCTCCTTGCAACATGTCCAAAGTATGTCAGATGAAGTTTCAGAATCCTTGCCTGCAAAGAGCAACTTCATTTAACCCTCTCTAGGCTGAACCTGTTCATTTTCTTAGCAGTCTGTGATATATTCAATAGTCTTCTTCAACACCACAGCTAAAAGGCATCAATTCTCCTATCATCTCTAGTCATTGTCAAGCTCTCTGATGCATAGCAATTGATTGCAAAGACCATGGCCTGTACCAGGTGCACCTTAGTCTCCAGAATGACATCATTGCTCTTTAGTACTCTGGAGAGGTCTCTGACAGCAGGTTTGCCAATGCAAGACATCTTTTTTAATTTCCTGGCTAGTGGTGCCGAGAGTGTTGATTGTGGAGCCAAGCAAACTAAAGCTGTGAACAATCTCAGTCCCTTCACCGTCTATCGTGATGCTGCCAATCAGCCCAGTGGTGAGAATATTTGTCTTTTTGACATTGAGCCTCAATCCATATTGAAACCTGCAATCCTTGACCTTCTGCCACAAGCAGTTTGGGTTCTCCTCAGTTTCAGTAAGCAGGGTTGTGTCATCTGCATAATGCAGATTGTTGATGAGTCTACCTCCAATCCTGATGCCACATTTCTACTCATAGAGCACTGCCTCCCAGATAATCTGTTCTGCATATAGATTGAAAAACCTATGGAGATAGGTGCGTGCGCGCGCGCACACACACACACACACATACACACAGAGTAAAAAATTCATTTTGTTTACTCCGTTTTCAAAATTTATGGAACACAATAGAAATTCATTACATATTTGTTGAGTGGAAGAATGAATGCAAAGATTTCATGAATGTAATATATCCTGTAAATTAAATTAAATTTTCATATTTAAATTAGGATATTTATCCTATGTTATGCAGATGACACAACCTTATTTGCTGAAAATGAGCTGGACCTGAAGCACTTGCTGCAGACGATCAAGGACTGCAGTCCTTAATGTGTTTGGAGCTCAATATCAAGACAAAGATTCTCACCACTGGACCAATTGGCAGCACCATGAAAGATGGAGAAGAGATTGAGGCTGTTCAAACAATTAACAGCTTTCTCAGCTCCACAATCAACACTCTTGGCACCAGCAGTCAGCAAATCAAAAGATGAATTGTGCTGGGAAAATCTGTTGTCATGGACCTCTTCAGAGTACGGAGAAGCAACAATATCAATTTAGATACCAAGATGCACTTGATCCAGGCCTCGGTATTTGCAATTACTTGCTATGCATTAGAGAGCTGGGAAATGCCTAAGAATGACAGGAAAAGAAACAATGCCTTTGAGTTGTGGTTCTGGAGAAGATTCTTGAACATACCATGAACCACCAAGGAAACAAAGTAGTCTGTATTGGAGAGGGTGAAACTAAGTTTCTCTTTGGAGGCTAGGATTTTGAAGCTCTGGCTCACAAATTTTGGGTACGTAGCCAAGAGGGACACCATGCTCTGAAGGGTGGAGGGACAGTGTAGGAGAGGAAGACCCAGGATGAAATGGTTTGATACAATAACTAGGGAAATGGGGGTAGGTGTGTCAGAATCAGTGAAAGTGGCTCAAGGTAAAGTAGGCTTCAGAGCTGTTATACATAGGATTGCTATGAGTCAGAGTTGAACTGCTGGCACATAACAACAACAACAATAACATCCTTTTATTTTGTCATACAGTTTTCTAATTTTAAGTAACTGTGTTGTATACTTATGGGTGTATAATAGAATACTGAAAATATTTAGCAGCAACTATGATAACTTTTACAGTGCTATGATTATTGTTAGGTGAATATGAGTTAGCTACAAATCACAGCTACCCTCAGAATAATGGATATGAACATTGCCTATTGTGTGCCATCTTCATCATTTCTGATTGCCTTGAACCCATTGTTGGGTCATTTGTGTAACACACATTGTTAATAAGTTTTTCTCAGATCCACTTTCCTGTTGAAAAGTCCAGTTTCTTGTGATGATTTACTTACTAATGAAATTGGACAAATATATTAGGTGCCGTCGCGTTAAGTATGACTCATAATGACCTTATGAACAAAAGATGAAGAAGAGGTACAGCCCTGATTTTCTTGATTTTTAAGCCATGCAGTGTTACCTTGCTTGTTTTGACAACACCCTCTTGGTCTAGGCATAGATTCTGGTATTCTCTGCTTTCAATCAGAATCCATCTGACCTCAGCATTGATATCCTTGGTGCCATAGTCACTCCTAAATTCAGCTTGATATTTTGGTAGTTCCCAGTTGATAGACTGTTCTGTTCACTTTTGGATAAACTTCATCAAGATTTTACTTTCATGTAATATTAATGTTGTTGTGTTGTCATTTGCCATTGACTGTACAACAGCTCTGAAGTTGGTGAAATCTTGAGCCCATTTCATTGTATCTGACACACACAGCCTCATTACTCCAATCACTGAGTTCAATCCATCTAATCCAGGATCCTCCTTTTTTACACTATCTTTGCCTCCTGACAAACATGCCCAGCATACGTTAGACAGAGCTTCAAAAATCTTGCTCCAAGGAGAATCCTGGTTTCACTCTCTCCAGAATGGACCTGTTCTCTTAGCAGTCTGTGGTATATTCAATACTTTTCTCCAGTACCACAAATCAAAGGCATCAGTTTTTCTTCTAAAATCCCTAGTCATTGTCCAGCTCTCTGATACATAGCAAGTCATTGCAAAACCATGACATGGATCAGGTGCACCTTAGTCTCTAGATACAGGAATCAGATTGATTACATGGGTAGGGGGAGAAGTTCAATATCAGCTGTGAAACTAGTCCAGGTGCTGATTGTGAATCAGACCATCAATTACTCACATACAAATTCAAACTGAAGCTGAATAAAATTAAATCCACAAGCGCCAAAGTTTGACCTTGAGTCTATTTCTCCTGCATTTAAAGACCATCACAGGAACAAGTTGAGATTTTGTGTACAAATAAGTGAAGACCAGATGAGCTGTGAGAGGATATAAAAACCATCATAAAAAAAGAATATCATCCATGGAACATGCAAAATGTCACTATAAAGACATATGAAAAAGAAAAGGCCAAAATAAATGTCAGAAGTGACTGAATATTGCAGTAGACTACAGAGAAGCCAAAGCAAAGGGGGAAATACCAGAAAGACTTGAACAAGCAATTTCTAAGGGAAGCATGGGAAGACAAAGTAAAAAAATTATAATGAGATACTGTGAACAGTTGCAATAGATTTTTGGACCAAGTAAAGCAGTAAGATTTATGTCGGGATGAGTATAAAGAAGTGTGAAAGTAAAAGGTACATGTCTTAGGTCATGGGAATTGATTTTGTGTAGTTGTTGTTAATGAGGACTATATCTCACTGTGATTTTGGTAAAGGTCAGATAAATCATCCCCACACACTCCTTGGTCTTTTTATGTTGAGGTACGCACCTGCTAAGATTAGATAAAATGACTAAATAAGAAAAAAATGTGAAACTATATCCGACTGAAAGTTCCTTTAAAGATTGAAAGGAAAGGGTAGGGCTGTTTATCACAAAAAATATGCTTATTTATTAATTTAAAAATATTTATTGATTGCTTAACATGAGTCAAACTTAAAGTAGGATTGAAAATTGGACCACTGAAATGTTATGTCTGTCCATAAGAGAAAACGTTGTCTTTTAATGAAGTCTGGAGTCTCTCCTTTCACAGGTAAATTAATTTCTTCAATTTGTTTGTTATGGGTCCTTTCCCCTCAAGGATGCATTTGTCAGCAAAGATGACTTCATTTTCTGTAAGCCTCATTTAGAAGAGTGATTGTGTCATTCATGCCTCAGCTTATTTAGAGAACTAGCCTTGTAATATTTATAAAGAAATGGCCTTGTAATATTTATAAAGATAACCATTTTTTGGACAGATTGTAATGATCACGGAAAAAACATTATCTATGAATAATTTAGTTGAAAGAAGCAAGATAAATCTATATTTCCTAAGTATTTAAACATAAATGTTACCAATCTTTAGCATAGACAGAAAATTGTTAAAGAATCATTAATCTATTCCCTATAAAGAACAAATTTAACAAATAGAAAGTGCAACAATGAATGAATGGAAACCCTAAGTCTCTGTAAACTTTCACTAAAATTAATTAAAAAACCAAATATAATTCAATATATACTTTCGATCTCATCTTTCTAAAGTTTGTGATTATAGGATCAAAGTCTTCTGTTCAAAGTTTAACACATTTTAGTTCATCATTGAAACAAAGGAATAAATCAACTGAATTCAGAAGTGTCAGCTTTTCCAGTGTTGAAGAAATTAATGAATGATATAGAAAGAGCTCAATTGAAATTGGGGATTGATTTAGTGCTTCAGAAGGATCATCTAATGAATTCATCAATTTCTTGGGTTATTAATTTATTCAACTAATATTTCATGATTTTATAAAATGTGTGGGAGACATCAATGGAAAAACAGATGGAAAATTATTGCTTCTTTTAGCTTATATTTAGATTAGAAAGGAAGCAGTAATAAGAAATAGGTAATAAATATGAATATTAATGATACGTATTATGATAAAATATCATGAAGAAAAAGTAAGGTTAACAGTACGAAGTGTCAGGTTGAAGATGGTAAAATTTCAGCTGATATGATCGCAGAAATCTTCACTGAGGCAGTAATTATTTGGGAAAAATCAGAAAGAATTCAGGCTCATACACAATAAGCATAATTTTATTCTATGACATTTTATTTTCCAGATCTCTTCGAATCTATACAAATAAGGGGAAAATATTAATTGCAGAACAGGAAACTGAGACTGGGAAAGTTTGTGTTGGACATTTGGGCTGTTGCCATGTTCTTGTGATGGTGAATAGCATTGATGTACAAAATCTCCATTAGCACCTCAGTTCTCATTTTTTCAGAGTATATTTCAAGCAGTAGAATAGCTGGATCATATGGGATTTATATGTTCAACTTTTTAAGGAAGCGCCAAACTGCCTTCCAGAATGGTTGTACCGTTTTATACAGTCCCACCAACAATATATAAAAGTTCCTTTCTCCCAACGTCCTCTCCAACATTAATGCCTGTTTAACTTTGCCACTGTTACTGGAGTAAGTTGGTACCTCATTGTGATTTTGATTTGCAGCTCTTTCATCGCCAGTGATTTTTAGCATTTCTTCATTTATATGTTTGTCATTCAGATGTGTACAGATAGAGATAATTTTTAATTTACCCTCATCTTGCAAAGGATGACTGATATTTTCTTCTAGGAAGGATACAAAAGGTTGTTACAAAGACAGAGGAAAAGAAAAGAACAAGAGAGATTTCAGAAGAGACTCCAATTATTGTAATAGAACATTGACAAGCCAAAGCAAAGGAAGGTAATCAGGAAGTCAAGGAGGTGAGCAGATTTTAAGAGGCAGCTCAGAAGAAAAAGCAAAGTATTATAAATAAATATGCAAAGAGTTACAGTCAGAAAATTAAAAGGGATTAACTCACTCAGTATTTTTTAGCTAGAAGAACTGAGGAACAATTTCAAACCCTAAGAGGCTATACTGAATGATATAGGAAACATCAACAGACAATGGGAAGGAGTGCACAGAGCCACTGTATTAAAAAAAAAAAACAAACAAAACAACAACAACAACAACAAAAAAACAACTGGCTGATACTGAAGAATTTATTTTCTTTCTTTTTTTTTTACCTTCAGTCTACCTCCCATGATTTTTTTAACAAATTTTTAATTGTTATTTTAACAAAAGTTTACAGAAAAGTTAGATTTTCATTCACTGTTGCACATTTTATCCCCTCTCCTCTTTCCCCTCCTCCAGCTAATTTTTTATATTAGTTTATTTACAAAATTGTAATACAAATTCAAAAAAACTCTTTCAATTTCCCTCACTACCCACCCATCAAATTGTATAATCCAATGGTTAACTCCTTCTTCCCCCTGTACATCCACATCCCTCTGCTTCCAGCCTCTCCCATCCCTCCTTGATCCTTATACTCATTCTACAATAATGGTCTCATACCATATTTATCTTTGTGGGAACTGAGTAATTTCACTCAGCACAATGCTCTCCAGTCCCTCCCAAGTTAGGTAATAATTTACAAAGTTATTGCCCCTGTATGTTGCATAGTGTGTGTATGGTGTGAATATACCATAATTTCTCAATCCATTCATTTGTGGTTGGACACTTGGACTGTTTCCATGTTCTTATAATGGTGAATAATGCTGCTATGAATATTGGTGTACAAATCTCAGTTTGTGCCTCAGTTCTCATATTCTTAGGGTATATTCTAAGTAGTGGATTAGCTGGGTCATATGGACTTTCTATGTTCAGCTTTTTGATAAAGTTCCAAACTGCCTTCCAGAATGGTTGCACCATTTTACAGTCCCACCAACAATGTATAAGAGTTCCTTTCTTATAGTCTAAACATATTATATTTTAGGGCATTATTTTTATCGTAGGAGTATGCAATGAGGGTTGCAGAGTGGATTATATTTGGGGGTAGGGG
>NW_006399908.1:5935508-5941300 GCF_000299155.1 Elephantulus edwardii
CTGGAAAGGGTTAAACCGGGTGGCTCCTTGGAGGCAAGGATTCTGAGGCTCCGTCTAACATACTTTGGACATGTTGTGAGGAGAAACCGGTCCTTGGAGAGGGACATCATGCTTGGAAGGGTGGAGGGACTGCGCAGGAGAGGAAGGCCTCTATGAGGTGGATTGATTCAGTGACTGGGATAATTGGGATTGGAGTGTCAGAGACAGTGCGATTGGCACAAGACAGAGCGGAGTTTAGGGCTGTTGGTCATAGGGTCGCTATGAGTCACAAGCGACTCGATGGCACATAACAACAGCAACAACTGTATCAACCCACCTCATCCGGAGTCTTCCTCTCCTGCACTGTCCCTCCACCCTTCCAAGCATAATGCCCTTCTCCAAGAATGGGTCCCTATTGGCCACATGCCCAAAGTATATGAGATGGAACTTCAAAATCCTATCCTCCAAGGAGAAACTTGGTTTCACCCTCTTGAAGACAGACCTATTTGTTTTCTTTGATGTCCATGGTATGTTCAAGACTCTCCTCCAGCATCAGACCTCAAAAGCATCAATTCTTCTATCATCCATAGTCATTATCCAGCTCGGTGATGCATAACAAGTACTTGCAAAGACCATGGACTGGATCACATACCTTAGTCTCTAGAATGATATCATTGCTTTTTAGTATTCTGGAAAGATCCTCGACAGCAGTTTTACCTTATGCAATTTTCCTTTTGATTTCCTTACTGCTGATGCCAAAATTGTTGACTGAGGAGCTGAGCAAGCTGTAAATTATGTTTTATAACATGAATCATCATTGAGCTTTTCCCATCATTAACCTATCTTTTCACCCTGATCTTCCTCCCCTTCTTCCTCACCACCTCCACCCATCAAACTGTGCAACCCTGTGGTTTCTCCCCTACCCATCCTCACCCCTTTCCTCCCATCCTTTCCTTCCTCGGGTTCCTATATATGTTTACTCATTATCTATTTTTACAATAATGGTCTTGTACACTATTTGTCTTTATGAGACTAGTTAGTTCACTCAGCAAAATGCTCTCCAGTCTCTCCCAAGTTATGTAGTTATTTTTCAAAATCATTGTTCCTGAGTGTTCCATAGTATTCCATTGGGTGAATGTTACCACAATTTTCAATCCATTCAGTTGTGGATATGCATTAACTTTTAGTAGGATACCATTTACATTCTTGTCTTAGAGATTTTATCTGTAATACTCCGATCTGTATTGATTGACATGCTCCATCATCATTCTATCAGAGATTCAACTATTGACAAATGCTACTACTCCAAATCTTATCTGCCCTCCATATTTTAATGGATGGATAGATTCTACTTCTATAATAAAATAATTCACAAACATGTAGGATAGAACAAAAAAAGACTTATGACCAAGTGCCTTCTGGAACTCTACCAATTTTTTAAAGGAAAATTCTTGAGCATTGAGTATTTGTGTGATATTTATTGTTGAATGGCATTGAGTAGACTACAAGTTATAGAGACCTTGTTGTTGGTTATGTACTGTCAAATCAGAACTGATCCATAACTGACCTGCTGGCAATTAGAGCATTTTATTGTCCATCCTTCTCCTGCAGAGCAGTTGGTGGATTCCAACCACTTGCCTTTGGAAATGCAGTGCAGCTTCTTGTCAGTAGGCCAAGCATGTTCCCTCATAGAAACCCTATAAACAATATATCTGAATCTTTTATCCTGAGTCACTCCCACAATCTCTAATATTCCTTAAGTCCTTTTCTTCAGTCACTGTTCATACATCTTGTGAGAAGATGTCTTCCTCTTTCTCTGAACCTCTACCTTTTATAGCATTGTCCTTTTCTTCAAGGACTGGTCCTTCTTGAGAATATGATGAAACTATGTGAGTGAATGTTTACCAAATTTACCTCAGGGGAACATCTTATTTGAATTTCCACCAAAACAGATGCATTTTATTTTGGTAGTCAATAATCTATTTAGTCCTCTTCTTCAGCACCATAATTCAAAGACTTAAATTCTTCATCTACATTCATTGTTTAACTTTCAAAGACATGTTGTTATATGCCATCAAGACACCTGCCACCCACAGTGACCCTATATACAGCAGCTCAGAACCCTGCCCTGTCCTGAGCTAGTCTCACTAATTCCCACACACCAACCCCCATTGCCTTAGTTACTGTACAATCCATCTCATCTACGGTCTTCCAATTCGGTGCTGTCCCTCCACCCTTCCAAGCATGACTGCCTTCTCCCAAGACCAGTCTTTCATAGCCAAATGTCCGTAGTATGTGAGATGGAGCTTCAAAATCATAGCCTCCAAGGAGAAACTTGGTTTATTTGTTTTCTTGGCAATCCATAGTATGTTCAAGATTTTGAAAGGCATAACAAGCAATGAATTATGTATACTGCATTGAAACCAAGGGAGAGAACAGTTTAAAAGCAATATATTTTAGGGCATTATGATTATCATTAGAGTACAGAATGAAGGTTACAGAGTGGAGTATACTCGGGGTGGGGGTGGAGGGGTGTGGCGGGATTGTATACCAATGAAGGAATTTTTCTTTTACTTTTCAAAGGGAAGAGCGAACTGGGGGTTGGGTGGGGAGAAAACGGCAACAATGAATGAATGGAAATCCAAAATCTCTGTAAATGTTCATTGAAATTATTAAAAAGCCCCAAACCATGTCTTGAATCAGACACAACTTAGTATTTAAAGCTATATCATTGCTCCTTAACATTTTGGTGAAATTCTTAACAGCAGAGTTTCCCAATGCAGTATGTAATTTTTTAATTTTTTTTTATTACTGCTACCATGGATTTTTATTGTAGTTTCAAGAAAAATGAAATTGTTGTTGACCACTTCAGTGTTTTCTCCGTATATCATGATTCTGGTAGTTGGTCCAGTGGTGAGAATTTTTGTTTTCTTGATGTTGAGATGTAACCCATATCTTTGAACTTTCTTCATAGATGGAAATAGTAGTAGGCACTTTATGTTCTCTTCACTATCTGCAGTCAAGACTGTACTATATTTGCCATCCAGGATAGAAAATGTGTGTATTTCCTGTAGCATGTATGTTTGTTTTATAGTTTCTTTTTAAGGGTACAACACTTGCATTTCATTTTATTTTGTCATTGCTGTTGTGCTGGAAGTTACACCCCCAGAAATCAAATACCTGGAGTATCACTCATGGCTGACAGGTTTCTGGGAAGCTTCCAGACTAAGATCTACTCGGGAGCAGTTTGGAACATCGCCTCAGAAATAGTAGACCTTGAAAATTCTATGAGTAACAGGAACATTTTTAGATATAGTCTGGAAAATGATCCCCTCAGGTTTAAAAGCACTTGATAAATGCAAAGAAACCAATGAAAGCATCCATTAATAACTTGAACATGTGATTTAGGAATCACAAATCTAGGAAAATTGGAAGTCACAAAAATTAAATGGAACTCATAAGGATAGACATCCTCAGTTTTAGTGAGCTGAGATGTATTGGCCACTTGAGTGAGATAATTTTGTGATTAGTAATTCACATAAATGTCCAGATACACACTCTATCTTGGGTTTTTTCATTCCTTGCATTTTAAGTCTTTCCTGAGGAAAATGAATTAATATTAGTTAGTTGTTCTGAGTCTATACGATTTGAATTGATATAATTTGATTTAAATTATCAAATGTTATGTTAGGATTATATAAAGTGCTCAGATAAAGTACTAAAGTGTCTGGGTGTTTTTTTAAGAACCACTCCAGTTTAGAAAATAATAAATAATGAGCTCAAAATTCATGAATGTCAAAATACATAAGAAACTATAAGGCTATCTAATAATGAGCTGAAAACACTCAAGATGAGCAACAATGAAACAATAACGAATCAAATGCTCTTTAGTTGTTCTATGAAGAAGATCTTGATCTCTATCTCTAGCTAGCTAGCTTTCTATCTATCTTTCTCCCAGCAATTATGGAGATTATATGTTTACACTTTTTGGATGCGTGTCTTGGAATCACTTGAAGTAGTTATACTTTAATAGATCAATTGAAACATTATCAATTTAGAATTTTCTCCACACCCTAACCAAAAAGTCATTCCCCTCTCAAGCTATTTAAAAGACTATTTTATTTAATTTCCTACAATGTCTTACGTTACTAATAATATGTTCTGAATTACTCATCGTAAATCTTAATTAAAAAGCTCTAATTCAATTTTTTTTTATCTCTTGCAATCCATCTCTCAAATTTTACACTTGTTTGTTGTTGTGTTGTTCTTATGTGCCGTCAAGTTGCTTTCAACTTATAGTGACCCTATGTACAACAGCCCCAAACCCTGCTCTACCTTGCACCAATCTTACTGTCTTTGACACACCTACCCCCATTACACCAGTCACTGAATCAATCCATTCATCACTGGTCTTCCTCTCCTGTGCTGTCCCACAACATTAAAAAAAATGTATACTATACCTGCTCTATAATTCTAATGTACACTTAACATTTTTATGTGTTGTTCTCCCTCAATGTGCACTGCAGATAATTGCACAGGAGGAGATTGCTCATCTTTCTCCCACAGAGTAGCTGGTAGCCTCAAACTGCTTGCCTTCGGGATTACAGCACAGCTTCTTCCCACTATGTCACCAGAGACCCCTACTTAGATCGTAGATCTTATTTTTTTTATAAATGAACATAAGATACCTAACCGAATATATTTAATTTTATAAATTGACCAAGGTGCGCCTGATCCAGGCCATGGTCTCCGCAATTATTTACTATGCATCAGAGAACTGGACAATGATTAAGAAAGACAGAAGAAGAATTGATGCTTTTGAGTTGTGGTGCTAGAATAGAGTGTTGAACATACCACGGACTGCCAAGAAAATAAATAGATATATACGTCTTGGAAAGGGTGAAACCAAGTTTCCCCTTTAAGGCTAAGATTTTGCAGTTCCATCTCACATGCTTTGGGCATGTGGCCAGGAGAGACCTGCCCTTGGAGGAGATCATGCTCGGAAGGGTGGAGGGACAGTGCAGGATAGGGAAAAAGGCTTGAAGCCACAACTATCAATATTTATCAAAGTTCATATGCTTTTCGGAGGAATGTTATTTAGCGAGCCTATGTACAGTAGCTCTGAACATTTTCCTGTCCTGAGCCAGTCTTACTAACTCCGACACAGCAACCCCTCATTGTCCCAGTTACTGTATCAGTCCATCTCATCCTGAGTCTCCCTCACCTTCTGAGTGCCTAGCACTCCAAGGATTGATCTCTCCTGACCACGCGCCCAAATTAAGTGAGGCAGAGCTTCAAAATCCTAGCTTCCAAGGAAAGACCTTACTTCACAATCTCCCAGACTGACCAATTTGTTTTCTTGGCAGTCTATAGTATGTTCAAGATGTTTTTTTAGCACCACAACTCGAAGGCACCTATTCTTCTTCTGTCATCTTTAGTCACTGTCCAACTCTCTGAAGCATAATACATTGTTGAGAAAACCATAGCCTGTATTAGGCACACCTTTGAATCCAGACTGACATCGTTGCTCTTCAGCACTCTGGAGAGGTCTGTAACAGCATATTTTGATTTCCTAACTGCTGGTGTTAAGAGTGTTGATTGTGGATCAGAGCAAGCTGTAATTGTTAACAAACTTAATCTCTTCTCCATCTAATATAGTGCTGCCAGTTGGCCCAGTGGCGATAATCTTTGTCTTCTTCTTTTATTATTAAATTTTGTTAATTTTAATGAACATTTACAGAGATTTTGGGTTTTCATTCATTCATTGTTGCACTATCTTCTCTACCCTCCTCCCCAGTTCGTTCTTCTTTTTT
>NW_006399908.1:5941400-5948629 GCF_000299155.1 Elephantulus edwardii
TGTGCGGGGAGAAGGGTGCAACAATGAATGAATGGAATTCCAAAATCTCTGTAGATGTTCATTGAAATGAAAAATAAACAACCTAAATTAAAAAAAAAGAGTTCCTTTCTTGCCACATCCTCTCCAGCATCTATTACTTGCTGCCCTGTTAAGCTTTGCCACTGTTGCTGGAGTGAGATGGTACCTCATTGTGGCTTTGATTTGCATCTCTCTTATTGCCAGTTACTTGGAGCATTTCTTCATGTGTCTGTTTGCCATTCAAGTATCTTCCTCTGTGAAAATTCTTTCTGTGTCTTTTGCCCATTCTGTAATTGGGTTATCAGTCTTTTTCTTGTGGAGGCCCAGGAGTACTCTGTAAACTTTTGTTATAAGACTCTTGTCTAAGATGGTATTACCAAATGTGTGTTCCCAGTCTGTAGGTCTCCTTTTCACCCTGTTGGAAAAAGTTTTTTATATACACAGAGATTTAATATTTAGAAGGTGCCATGCATCAAATTTATCCTCTTTAGATTGTGCATTTCTGGTTGTATTTGACAGTCTCCTTATATCTTGGACTAGCGCTTCTAAGCTTGATCGCAGTTTGTCTCTTATGGATGTTATGGTTTTGCGCTTTACGCCCAGGTCTATGATCCACCTTGAGTTGATTTTTGTGTATGGTGTGAGATGTGGATCCTGTTTCAGGTTTCTGCAGGTAGAAGTAAGTCCAGTTTTGCCAGCACCATTTGTTGAAGAGGTTTTAATTTCCCCATTTGATAGCTTTGATTTCCTTGTTGAATATCAGTTGATCATAGATAGCTGGGTCTATTTCTGGGTTCTCAATTCTGTTCCATTGGTCTGTGTGTCTGTCATGTACCATGATGTTTTGTTTACCACTGCTGTGTAGTAGGTTTTGAGGTCAGGGAATGTTATGCCTCCAACCTCATTTTTGTTTCTCCGAAGTGTTTTGCTTATTCTTGTCTTTCCAAATGAATTTGATAATTTTCCTTTCAATCTCCTTGAAAAACGAATTTGGTATCTGGATTAGGATTGCATTGAGCAATGTAAATTGCCTTTGTAGGATTGTCATTTCACCATATTGAATCTTCCTATCCATGAACAGGACACATTTTTCCATTTCTTTAGGTCTTTTACTGTGTCTTGATACTGAAGAATTTCTTAAAGCAACAAAGGTCATGAAGGAGGAACTTCAAGATGCTCTGAAGGAACTGGTTAAAAATGCCCCCAAAGAATTGATGGAATACCAATTGACTTATTTCAACAAACATATGCTGAATGTACTCACCAGGTTGTGTCAGAAAATCTGTAGGACAACTATCTATGCAACTGACTGGGAAAGAACCATATTTGTACCTTACTAAAAAAAAAATATCTAACAAAGTGTGGAAATCATCTAGCAGTATCTCTAATATCACAAACAAGAAAAATTATAATGAGATTATTAAAAAATGACTAGAAAGCTACATCAACAGAGAACTGCCAGACATTCAAGCTGTGTTTAGAAGAATTCATGACACACCGTGTTTATTGCTACATTACTCACAACAGCAAAGAGACGGAAGCAACTGAAATGTCCATTAACAAATGAATGAATAAAAAACGATGGTACAGTTACACAATGGAATATTACACTGCAATGAACAACAAGGAACTCGTAAAATATTTCACAACACGGGAGCTTTTGGAGGATATTATATTGAATGAACTGCCTCAGTCAAGAATGTACAAATACTGCGTAACATCACTGTTATAAAATAGGATAGACATAGTGGGTGGATAAAGAATGAGAAAAATGTGAATAGATAACACTGCATTAGTTCAGGTAGGGGAAGAACTTTCTGAAAGGAATATATATTTAGGCATTATATGTATGACAACAATCTGGAATAAGGGGGGTGCATTGAGGGAAGACGAAAGAGAGGAAGAAAATGTGCAAAAATGGAAAAAATAAAAAGAAAACGTTTTTTTATGGTTTGGTGTTTTGTTTTGTTTTTAAAAGAAGGGGCTGTGGTACTAGGAAAATTGTAGCAATGTCAGATGGATCTTGGCTTGAAAGCAGAGTGCCAGAAAAATGTCTATGTCTCATTGACTAAGTAAAAATATTTGACTATGTGGATCACAACAAATTATAGCTAACGTCAAGAAAAATGGGAAGCCAAGAACACTTGATCGTAATCACATGAAATCTATACTTGGAAAAGGAAGCAGAACAGGGAAACACTGCAAAATCCAAAATCAGGCAGAGTGTTTCAGGGACGTGTCCTGTCTCCATACCTTTTCAATCTATACACGGGACATATCATTCAGGAGACTAGACTTTATGAGAAGGAATGTGGCATCAAGACTGGAGGAAGACTCATCAACAGCCTGCACTACGCAAATGACACATTGCTTGCTGAAACTGAACAGGACCTGAAGCATTTGCTACACATCAAGTCCTGAAGTCTTCAATATGGATTAAAGCTCACCATCAAGAAAACAAAGATTCTCACTACTGGGATAATTAGTAGCACTTGATAGATGAAGAAGAGATTGAGATTGGTAACAAGTTCAGCTTGCTCTCGTCCGCAATCAACACCTTTGGCAGCAGCAGTCAGAAAATCAAAAGACAAATTGCATTTGGAAAATCTGCTGTCAGGGACCTCTCCAAAATGTTAAAGAATAATGATATCAATGCAGATTAAGGTGTGCCTGATCTGTAATCTTCCCTATTACTTACTATGCATCGGAAAGCTGAACAATGACTAAGGGTGACAGAATTGACACTTTTTTGTTGTTATTGTAGCACTGGAGAAGAGCACTGAACACACCATCGACAGACAAAAGAACAAACAGGTGTATTCTTGGAGAGGGTGAAACCAAGTTGCTCTTTGGAGGCAAAGATTTTGAAGCTTCATCTCACATACTTTTAGCATGTTACCAGGAGGGACCAGTCCTTGGAGAAGGACATCATGCTTGGAAGGGTGGAATGCAAAAAGGAACACCCTAGATGAGATGGAATGACAAAGTAAATGGGTTAATGGGGTTAGATGTGTCAGAGTCAGGGAGATTGTCTCAGGATAGGGCAGGGTTCAGAGCTGTTGAGCATCGGTTGCTGTTGTCCATAGCTGTGCTGAGTTGCAGGTGACTTGATGGTACATAATAACAACAATTTGAATTTTAAACTAAAATTTTATTTAAGTAAATTTGATCACGTTGTTATTATGCACTATCAAGTTGGATTCAACCAATACTCAACCCTCCATGGGATTTCCTGAGTTAGTTAATAATACAAGAGGAAATGACTGTCTTTCTCTCGTGTAGCAGCAGGTAGATTCTAACTACCTGCCTTTGGGATTGCAGGACAGCTTCTTACAACTAGGCCATCATATTAGACTAAAACTCTTGCATTAATAAATTGAAATTTTAAGCAACTTTTTTTTAGCACAAAATGAAGATTGAGACAAATTAAAATAAATTTGTCAATTTTCCGTCTATTTAACATACATGTCAAATTACCTACAGCTCTGTCTGACATACTTTGGACATGTTGCAAGATGGAGTCAGTCCTTGGAGAGGGACGGCATGCTTTGGAATGTGGAGGGATAGCACAGGAGAGGAAGACCCTCGATGAGATGGATTGAGTCTGTCCCTGGGATAATGAGAATAGGCGTGTTGGAGTCAATAAGTTGCCAAGAGATAGAGCAGGGTTTAGGGCTGTTGTACAATTTGCTGTGAATCTCAAACGACTTGATGGCACATAACAGCAACACAACAACAACAACAACATTTTGACTCAGTGATAGAAATAACAATAAGATGACATATTTTTCTCTTGCTATCAAAGCCTTGTTAATCACATAATAGTATTCATATTAATAAGATCATTAATGTACATAATATTAATATTTGCTGTTGTTGTTATGTGCCATCGAGTCACTTGAAACTCATAGTGACCCTATGTACAAGAGCTCCAAACGCCATTCTATCCTGTGCCAACCTAGCCATCCCAAACACACGTATTCCTACCACTCCAGTCACAGAATTGATCCATCTCATCGAAGGTCTTCCTCTTCTTTGCCGCCCTTCCACTCTGCCAAACATGACATCCCTCTCCAAGGACCAGTGCCTCCTTGCAACATGCCCAAAGTATGTCAGACGAAGCTTCAGAATCCTTGACGCCGAGGAGCATTCTGGCTTCACATTCTCCAGGACAAACCTGTTTGTTCTCCTAGCAGTCCATGGGATATTCAATACTCTTCTCCAACATCACAGCTCAAAGGCATCAATTCTCTTTCTATCATCCCTATTCACTGTCCAACTCTCTGAAGCACGTAATTGCGAAGACTATAGCCTGGATCAGGCACACCTGTCTCCAGCCTGATGTCGTTGCTCTTCAGTACTCTTGAGAGGTCCCTCACAGCTGACTTTCCCAATGCAATACATCTCTTCATTTCCTGGCTACTGTTCCCAAGAGTGTTGATTGTGGAGCCAAGTAAACTAAAACTGTTAACTGTCTCAATCTCTTTACCATTCATCTTGATGCTGCCAATTGGCCCAGTGGTGAGAATCTTTGTTTTCTTGACGTTGAACTTCAATCCACATAGGAGGCTGCAGTCTTTAACCTTCTGCAGCAAGCGCTTCAGGTCCTCCTCAGTTTTAGCAAGCAGGGTTGTGTCATCTGCATAACGCAGATTGTTGACTCTTCCACCAATCCTGATGCCACATTCCTCCTAGTACAGCCCAGCGTCTCGGATGATCTGTTCTGTATACAGATTGAAAAGGTATGGAGACAGAATACATCCCTGACGAACCCCCTTCTTGATTTTGAACCATGTAGTGTCTCCTTGCCCTGTTCTGATGACTGCCTTTGGTCCAAGTATAGGTTTCGCATCAACACAATCAAATGTTCTGGAATTCCCATTCTTCTCAGAGTCAGCCACAGCTTGTATTAATATTTAGCTTACTTTATATTAAAAATATATTTCTAGTCAGAATTTTCAATTAGTCCTGCAAATGTTTTCTTACTCACTTTCTTCATTAGATACCTTAAACGTGATACTCTTACCAGAAACTTGCTAACTTGCTGCTTTTGTTGTTGTTGTTATGTACTGTCGAGTCAGAACCGACCCATGGCTGACCCTCCATTGGATTTTCAGAGGCTTTTAATTATACTGGAGGAGATTGTTCACCCTTCTTCCATAGAGCTGCTGGTGGATTTGAACCACTTGCCTTTAAGATTGCAGTGCAGCTTCTTATCATCAGGCCACCAGAGCTTAGGTCACCACTTGCTGTAGTGTATACATTTGGAATGATGTAAATATACATCTGCAGTAATCCCTAGTGTATTTAAGCTTTCCCATCAATTCAAAACCATTAGGGTTGGCTTTTGTTGGTTTGCTTTTCCCCCCTTATACCACTTGAAAGGAAATTACAGGCATTTCAAAAGTTTCAACCACTTTATAAACTCTTTTCTCATCAGTTTTTCTTTTTCTTACTATAACCACTCTATGGCTTGATGATGCCTATTATACTTCCCATGTAAAGAAAAAAAGCAAAGCACTGATAAAAGTACTCCCACTAAGAAAGAGAAAACCAGTGAATTTTTTTCAGAATTAGAAGCAGTCACTTGTGAATAATAAACAGTAAAATTGGACAACAGCTGCATTTTCTTTTTATTCTATTGGATTCTTCATCCACTGAGAGCATAGTGTCAAGTAAGGACTTTTCATTCTTCTATGTATTTTATACTTTATTATTTTCCCTAACTTATTCATCCTCTGGAATGAAATTAATTACAAGATGAAACTTGTGTTGATGAATATATATGGTTTAATTGTCATAATTTGTTCTCATTAAGATATATTTCGGCTTTTAAAATGTTGAGAAATGACATTGCATTTTTTAAAGAAATCAATGTTATTAGGTGTAATAAGAAGATTAAACAGAGTTGAGTTGTTATATTATTACAATAATTTGTTAGACTGCTTTTAAGAATAATTATTGAATTATTCTATACAACATTGTTTATTTTAAATGAATGACTATCCAGAATTTTTTAATTAATATAATGTACTTTAAAAAGTATATGATATTTAAAGAATAATTTTTCAAGGTTTTGAAATTCACATTTATTTATTATTTATCTAAATAAATTAAGACACTCAAAACACATAATAAAACTAGAAAAATGTCAATATTGCTTATCATAGGTGATTAGCATTTTCAGTATTTAAAAAAGACAATGACACAATAATTTCTTTCTTGAACATTATTGCCTACATAATATTATTTAAAAGTACTCATTTCTATCATTTTGTTTCAGCAAAATTTTAACTATAAAAACAGTGGTAATTATTATTTGGGAAAATGAAACATATTATCTTACTTGTATTTATACTGTTTCCTGGAGCAAAGTAAGGAACACAATACAGGATTTTTCATTTTTCTTAATTACATTAATATAACTAGCATTACACTGATATAAAAATTATCAATTCACCAATAGTATCTTAAAAGGATTATGAACTATGAATAAGTAGTATTTATTCTAAGAATGCACAGGTGGTCTAACATAAGAAACTAACAATAATGTATTTAAAGTGAGATTTTAATTCAACAAAGGGAAAGAACTGCACAAAAATTTCAAATTATTTATACATACATTTGAAAAAAAATCAAAATTATTTCATGATGCAACACAACAAAAACAAACTAGGTAAGAGATTTTTCATTACAATGAAGATGGCTTAAAGCCTAATGTGTCAAAGCTGCTACATAAGAAGTTTACAATTTAAATCGACCAGTCTCTCCTTGACAGAAAGATAGTCATTCTATTTCTGTAAATATTTACAGGTTCTGTGTTCTGTTGTACATAGGGTTTTCAGAGGCCTGCTATCTTAGAAGTGGATGGCCAATCCTTCTTCCTAGTCTGTCTTTATGTGAATGTTCAGATTTAGAGAAGTATGAGACAGACCAGCAAGTTAAAGGTATATCTCTTATTGCGGAGTTAACTTTAGTGTCAGTGTTGTCCCTGCCTTTCTCACACATGTCTTTACCCACTTATTTTCCTGCTTCACCATCCACCAGGATGCCCATCCACTTTTACCCCTCCCTTCACATCTAGCTCTCTTTGACCAGCCCTCCTTCTAATAACTTATATACGAAGCTTCCATGGCTTCTGTGATTCCAAACACATCAGCTGATGGTAGTTCCTTATGTTGGGATCAATGTCTCTGAAGTTTAGTCGTAAT
>NW_006399908.1:5957790-5981863 GCF_000299155.1 Elephantulus edwardii
TCACTCTTCCCTGAGAGAAACTTCACCCTGATTCATAAGGAAAAGGGGACGGCATATTCTCTTAGCTACTTCCTGCTGAAAAGGGACGCTGTGGGTTTCAGGGTGAAGATCTTCTCTCACTACTCTAAAGGGCCCCTTTGTAAATAGGAAACATATAGACTATTATGGAGATTGATTTTGGAATTTAGATGCACTGTTGTCAATTGTGCTGAGCCGTACATGTTCATATCCTTGAAGATGTATCATGCAAGTGTTGCGGCCTAGAAGACACAAATTTAACTAAGAAGTTAAAAGTAGATGAGTCAAAAATTCAGAAGCAATAATATTCCAAGTAGAGGCTCTAATAGTGGCACAAATTAAGTTATAGAGGGAAGGTAGTTCTTACAATAAAAGGCCTATTGACTAGCACTTTGTCTATTATAGTATAAAGGTTAGGAACCACAAGATGTAAAGGCCCAACTATGTCATATGTTGTTCTTAAGTCCTGGAGCAAATTCTATCTACCACTGGGTTGTTTTACAACTTGGAAGTCCGCATGCAAGGCAGAGGTAAAGTAAGGAACTGCTTATGAGGTTTTCTGCCACTGTTGTAAAACGGGACTGACCTTGGGGTTGGGGAGAGACTGAGTAAGATGGGTTCAATAATGTATACTGCACTGAAACAGAGGAGGGAGAAAATTGTTTAAAACAGATATGTGGTTAGGTATTTCTGTCATGACAGGAGTCTAGAGTGATGGCTACATGGTGGAGTGATCGTGGGGGAGAGTTTGTAAAACAATGAAAGAATTTTTCTTTTACTTTTCCAAGAGGGTAGTGTTCTGGGGGGAAACTTGAGAGGGGGCAAATGTGCACAATGAATGAATGGAAATCCAAAGCCTCTGTAAAGTTTTACTAAAATTAATAACAAATTTAAATTTTAAAAAAAGAATTAAGTTAGAGTAAGGATGGTAATGGATTTATAACTGCTCATGCTAATAACACTATATTGTGGCAAAGAGGAGGAATAGTGGAAATGTATCCACATTTACAATATTCTTCTTACCAAAACCATTTATGTAAAGTAGGAACTGCATTGGAACATGTATCTCTGGATTAGAAATGATCATATTGTTAATATTTCTAGCCTTAAACTTAAAAGATTATAATGTTCAATATTATTTGTTATTCATTTGTTTAAATTTTCCCATCTTTTAACAACTGAGATCTAGAGGGAAGAGAAAAGACCAGAGAATGGCCAAAATTATTGGGGCAGCTATTGCTGCCAGTTTAGGGCCTGTGTCAGGAAAAGGAAGTCTTACAGTGCCACCCAAAGGTAATAAAGGAGGTCAGAATTGCTTCCACTGTGGAAAGCTGGGCCACTTCAGTAGACAGTGTCACAGACGAGAGCCACAGATAGGCAAGGGAGTAGAGAGGAAGCTCCCACTCACTTGTTTTAAGTGTGGCTCTGAAGGACACTTGGCCAAGGGTGGCCCACATCAGGTCCTCATGGCTGACAGGACTGACAGGCCCCAGCTCCCAGCTGGAAACAAAGGAGGATGCTTCAATGATTTAAATCCTCCCAGAAGAGCTGTGGTAAGTATATTACTGGTAAGTATGTTCATTTTCTCCTGGACACAAGAGCCTACTATTTGGTCCTAAAAGCTTTCTGAGGTCCCAACTCTTCTCACTATTTATTAGTTGTTGGAATTAACGGAAATCTTTGTCTTCTTGATTTTTAGTTTCAATCCATATTGAAGACTACATTCCTTGACCTTTTTCAGCAAGCGTTTCAGATCTTTTTCAGTTTCAGCAAGCAAGGTTGTGTCATCTGCATATCATAGGTTGTTAATGAGTTTTCCTTCAATCCTTATGCCACACTTCCCTTCATAAAGCCTTGCTTCCCGAGTAATCTATTCTGCACTCAGATTGAAAAGATACTGGGACAGGATACATCCCTGATGCACTCTTTTCCTGATTTTGAACCATGCATTGTTTCCCTGCTCTGTTCTGAGGATTGCTTCTTGCTCCAAATATAGATTTCTTCATATAAGCACAAACAAGTGTTCGGAGATTCTCATTTTCCTCAAGGTTACCCACAATTTATTGTGATCCACAGAGTCAAATGCCTTTGCATAATCAATGAAACAAAGATAGACATTCTTCTGGTACTCTCTGCTTTCTGCCAAGGTCCATCTAATTTGGCAATATTGTTCATAGTGCCATGACCTCTTCTAAATCCAGCTTGTAATTCTGGTAGGTACCATTAAAAAAAAATGTACCCCGCAAGAAACAAACCACAAATACATTTCTCTTTGTTCTTTTGATAGTCCATGGGATATTCATTACTCTAACACCATAACTCAAATATTAAGTCATTGATTCTTTTTCTCTCATCCTTAGTCAATGCCATTTCAATCTTAACATTTTGGACTGCATTTTCATGCTTTTCTGTTATCTTCAGTACAGTGTTGCATGTACTTTCTCCAACTTTTGATGATTTTTCAATTTTTGTACTTCTTTTTCAATAGTTTCAGTGTATGCTTCCATTTGTTTCATTTGCTTTCATAGTTGTTCAAGTTCCTCCTCATTGATGTGTATCTTCTCACTGTCTCTAGAGTATTAGATTTCTTTTTTAAAAAAATATTTTATTATTTTTTGTTCATGTACTGTCAAAACAGATCTGACTGGTACAGGAGTAGATTGTTCCTCCTCCAGCAGAGAGGATCTGGTGGATTCTAGCCACACACCTCTGGGATTGCAGTGCAGCTTCTTGCCACTAGGCTACTAGAGCTCCCCCAGTATTAGCTTTCTTAGTGGCTTCCATTGTTATCTCCATCATTTACCCCTTTTTCTATAGATTTTTCAGATAACTCCACATCAATCTATTTCTTCTGGTTCTCTGCCTGTGGGTTATTCACTTTATTTCTAGGGCCCATTGTCTTTTCCATAATTTTTACCTTCTTCTGTAGTTATTCATATGACTCTATATCAATAAATATATTTTGTCTCCTGAAGTCTAGAGTATTAAAGTATTCATTGGGTCAGCATTATGCTTTTTTATCAGAAGATGTCTTACTTTGTTTTTTTTCACTATGTTTGAAGTTGCTTTCTGCTTTCTTGAAATTATGTGAAGGTTTACTTGGTAAGAGTTAGGATGTTCTTATTGTTTTTGCAAAATTGTTGATCTGTCTTATGTTTATGATATCATTGATTGACTTCCAGCTTAAAATGTTCAGTCTATGGGTGGTTCACTCGCTTTCCTAAAGTCCTTCCAGTTTTCTCTGGTCTGTAATGTAGTTACTTCTCTCCAACTCTATTGTCCTCCTTTGTACACACAGTGGCAGAGTGATATGAGTTCAGGTGCTTCAGTTTCTCTCCAGGTGGCATTGAGGGTAGTTCTCTCTCTAGTACCTTAGTGTGTTAGCTGAGATATTGAGTCTCTTTCCTGCTTGTAGCTCCCTGTCTTAAACTCTATTGACATCTCTGGTCCTTGAAATGTCCCCATGGTGGCCGAGATCCCTAAATGAAGGAGGTGTTTTGAAGGGAGTTCAATGCCCTTCTCTCCCCACACCTGAAAGTGCTGGCTCTTTCTTAGACTGTCTCACCTGATGACATCTTCTTTCCTGGAGTCTACTGTCCTTTTTTGTCTCTGGAGTGGCCAGAGAAATCAGGGGTGCCAACTGAAGCAGTATTTTTGTTTGGTGTTGTGTTGGATTTTTTAAAAAATTATTTCAAGTTAATGTGGACTGACATGACCAGCTTCCTCTTCGCTACTCTCTCTGGTGGTTTAGGAGAATGACCTTGTCTTCAGTTTTGTACCGAGGGTGATGTCTTTTCAAGACCCTATATCTTGGTACTCTTCTCTGTTTGCAAGCAGAAGAAGAAGAAATGTTGGAATAAATGGCACAGGGAGGGGCTGGCAACCTCTAGGTCCTGAGAATGTCTGCTGGTGTCCCCAGTTTTTGTCTTCATAATGGTGAGATGTAATCCACGTTAAAAGCTCTAACCTTTAATCTTCTACAGCTAGCATTTCACGTCCTCCTCATTTCCAGCAAGTAAATCTTTGTCTTCTGTATAACCTAGCTTGTTGATGAGTCCTCATCCAATCCTAATAACACATTCTACTTCACAAAGTCTAGCTTCTCAGATGATTTGCTCAGTAAAAAGAATACATAGATATAGTGAAAGGATACAGCCCTGACTCGTAACTTTACTGATTTTAAATCATGCAATGCTTATTACTCTATTGAGAGAACAGCTTCTTATACTAGGTATAAGTTTCACATGAGCATAATTAAGTATTTTAGGATTCCCATCCTGGAGATAGTGAAACCAGGTTTCTCCTTGGAGCCAAGGATTTAGTAGCTCCAGCTCAAATATTTGGGCATGTGGCCAGGAGAGATTAGTCTTTGGAGAAGGACCTTATGCTCAGAGGGTGGAAGCACAGTGGAGAGGAAGACTCTGGATGAGATGGATTGATACAGTATCTGGGAAAATGGGCGGTTGGTATGTCAGAATTAGTGAGACTGGCTCAGAACATGGAAGGTTCAGAGCCGCTGTATATAGGATTGCTACAGGTTGTGTGCGACTAAACAGTGCATAACAAGAGCAACATACTATGTTTATTTTTGTTTTGTTTTGTTTTTATTTAAGCCTCATATTTAGAGTCAGCAAGACCTCAGGGAAGACTAAAAGTTGGTTGTTATTTTATTTTGGAGGAACATTCTTCTAAGTGGTACAGCACCCTTATGCTCACTCAATATGCTGTACTGCGGTGACCTGGGGATGCTGGGATGTTGAACCTTGTGCTACTGGGGTTTCAAATGGCATAACAGTTACCCATGGTGGACAGTGTTTGGTGGAGCTCCCAGTTTAAGACATGTTTGGATTTGGAAGCAAAAGTGGCATCAACGTCCTAAAACACATGCATCTGGAAACTCTATGAACCTTGAGAAACGATAGTTATCAAAAGGTCTTTTGTTCATAGGATTACAATGAGTCATGCTCGACTTGACAGCAAACAACAACAACAGCAACAACAAGGGTTCCTATTATTCTCAGTGTTAGTCAAAGTTTATTATGAACCACACAAATGTCTTTGCATTGCCAGAAATACAAATAGACACTTTTCTGGTCTTTTTATCTTTTAGTCAAGATCTTCCTGATATACGTTATGTTATCCTTAGTGCCACAGCCACTTCCAAACCCAGCCCAAATTCCTAGCAGTTCAATATAATGTCCCCGCCATTTTGGATGATTTTTGAGAATATTTTGTGCTTGCGTGAGATATTAATTATGCAATTGTTGTGTATAATGGGGTCAGAACCAATCCATAGCTGACCCTCCAGCAGGATTTCAGAGACAGTTAATCGCACAAGAGAAGATTGCCCATCCTTCTCCCACAGAGCAGCTGGTGGCCTAGAAGCAAGTGCCTTTGGGATACAATGCAGCTTCTTGACACCAGGCCACATGAGCTCATATCAATATATTGTTCGATAATTTTAACATTCTGTTGGATCACATTTCTTGAGATTGCAAACAAATTTCCTAGCATTAGCTGATATGTCTAAGGATATATCTGTTAAGTTGAAACATATTAATTTATATTCCATTGATTCTTTGTTGTTGTTGTTGTTATGTGCCGTCGAGTCACTTGTGACTCATAGCGACCCTATGAACAACAGCCCTAAACTCTGCTCTGTCCTGTGCCAATCACACTGTCCCCGACACTCCCATCCTGATTATCCCATTCACTGAATCAATCCACCTCATAGAGGGCCTTCCATCCTACGCTGTCTCTCCATCCTCCCAAGCATGATGTCCTTCTCCAAGGACCAGAGTCTCCTAACAACATGTCCAAAGTATGTTAGACAAAGCCTCAGAATCCTTGCCTCCAAGGAACAGCCTGATTTAACCCTTCCCAGGATGAATCTGCTTTCCTATCAGTCCATGGCCTTATATTTTGTCAATGCCTTCAGTGTAACTTGAATTTCTTCTTCAACATCATTGGCACTTTGTCATATACTACTTCCTGAAATATTTCAGTGAAAATAAAATATTTTTCTTACTCTGTGCATTCCCTCAGTCTTTTTTTTAAATTTTCATTTGTATATAAAATTCATATACATTGTGCTTCACATATTTCTTCATGTTGTGCTTTAAATAATCAGTTATATACTCTGGGTTTCTTTTGTTGCTGTTATTGCTGTTTTTTGGTTTTGCTTTTTTTAATTAATCACCATTGATCTATGTCTACTCTTGCTACATCTTTTCAGGTCCCTCTTTAATCTTAACTAATTCCTTCATCACTTCTTCACCCTTAACCACTTACCAAATTTTGTTATTCTAGTGTTTCTCCTCCCCATTCCCATTTTCTCTTCTTTTTTTTTGATGGTTCCTGGATCTTTCAAGATTTTTTCCATAGCAACTCTCAACATTATATATGGCTTATATGTATTGTGTGTTCTTGCACATATTGAATATAAAAATATTTGACTGTGTGGATCACAGCAAACTGTGTCTAACTCTGAGAAGAATGGGAATTCCAGAACACTTGATAGTGCTTATGTGAAACATATACTTGGACCAGGAGTCAAGGGAACATTACATGCTTCAAAATCAGGAACATTGTACAGCAGGGGTACATCCTATCTCTGTACCTTTTCAATCTATATGTGGAACAGATCACCTGAGAGACTAGGCTCTATTAGGAGGAATGTGGGATCAAAACTGGAGGAAAACTCATCAACAACCTGCATTTTCAGACGACACACACAATCTTGCTTGCCGAAACTCAGAAGAACCTGAGACATTTGCTACAGAAGATAAAGGACTACATTCTTGAATATGGATTGAAGCTCAAAGTCAAGAAAATAAAGAATCTCACCACTGGGCTGATTGGCAGCATCTTGATAGATGGTGTAGAAATTGAGATAGTTACCAACCTTAGCTTGTTTAGCTGAACAATCAACACTCTTGGTACCAGCAGACAGAAAATCTAAAGAAGAATTGCATTGGGAAAATCTGCTGTCAAGGACCTTTGCAGAGTACTGATAAGTGACAATGTCAGTCTAGAGGTTCAGGCCATGATCTTCACAATTACTTGCTATCCATCAGACATATGAAAAATGACTAAGGAAAGGATGTTAGAAGAAGAACTGATGCCTTTGAGCTGTGGTGCTGAATAAGAGTACTGAATATACCATGGATTGCTAGGAGAACAAATAGCTTTTTCCTGAAGATGGTGAAAGCAGAATGCTCCTTGGAGACCAGGATTTTGAAGTTCCATCTGACATACTTTGGGCATGCTTCAAGGAGGAACCAGTCCTTGGAGAGGGATGGGTTGGGAATGTGGAGGTACAGCATAATAGAGGAAGATTGTTGATGAGATGGATAGACTCAGTGAGTGGGGTAAGGGGGTGGGTGTGTCAGAGAAAATGGCTCAGAATAAAACAGAGTTCAGAGCTGTTATACGAGTTGCAAATGATTCATTGGCATATAACAACAACAGTATAAGAAAGTACATTATAAATTCTAGATTTTTTATAATTTTCTACTGGCTTATTAATAAAATATGAATATATTGTTTTCGAGAACAAGAACCTGTTCCCAAAATTGCTAGATTTTTATAATTTTCTTTCATAAAATTATCTTGTTATAAATGTTAGATTAGATTATCTGTTTCTTTAAAACTTAAATGCATAATTAACATTCTTTTTTTAAATTAAAAAAATATTTATAACATTTGCTGCATTCCAGTAAGTTTGATTGCCAACTATGTCTCTCATTCACCACCTACTAGCTCATGGCACTGTATAGCTATCTGTTGTTATAATGCTTGATGTTTTCCACAGCTATTCCAAATATCAACAGGGTCATCCACAATGGGCACATTTAAATGAATTTTAGATAGATTAGAAGAAAACCCTATTAGGTACAAAACCAGAAAAACAGACAATAAAACCACAATGAATCACAGAATATTGCCCAAGACTTTAACCTATTTTGAATGATAATAAAAAAGACATGTTCACTGCAGAGGAGCACAATATTTGATCAAGGGGAAAATCAGCAAAGGTTGAAGAAATCCTCAGTAGATAGTATAATATGTTCTTATTGTTCTTGTATATTGTCAAGCTGGAACCAACTCATAGCTGATCCTTCAATGGGTTTTAAGAAACAATAAGTTGCATGGGAGGAAATTGCCAATCTTTCTCTCATCGGGAAGTTGGTTAATTAGAACCACGTGCCTTTTGGTTGGTAACACAACTCCGTACCATTGAGCTATAAGAGCTTCCTAACTCTTACAAGAGCAAGATGTATCAGGAAACAGGGCTAGATACTAAGTAGACAGGGTAGATATTTTAAAGTACACTTTTGGGAAAAAAGGATAAAGTGGAAGAAAGAATTATTAAGGAAATACTAGAAACTCATACTGAAATGTGTTTATTACTTCAGAACAACTAACAAATTATTCTTTTCAGTCATGATATCACAGCAGCAGCCCTTACTGACCATAACATTTCCATTATATTAAACTGTCATTGCAAAAAAAGACAAATGACAATTACTAGAATAGGGGAAGAAGGCACATTTCAGTGAGGATAAGAATGACTGGAAACCTTAAGTCTCTGTAAACTTGCATTAAAATTAATTTAAGAGGAAAAAAAAGAGTTGTGGATAGAGATAGTGTTAATTCTGAAGTGCTGGGAACTTCAAGGTGTGCTTTTATAATAGGCTACCACAGCCAGGGAGAAGAATCTAAGGTAAGCAATGAGGGCAGCCTTGCCAGCATTTAGACATGAACCATTTCTTGGGCAGCTAGTGTCATGGGGCACAGACCCACAATTCCACCTGTGAACATCATGCTTATAGTTGCATCTAGAGAAGTTGGAAGGCAGGAACCCAAAGACCTGGCATACAAATTTACCCATTCAGCTCTGGTTATTGTTTAACTTTTTATTTTTGAAGGGGTGCCTGTTAATGTCAGGAACAAGCCCCTTCCAGGTGTGAAGGTCAATTAGTTGTCTTCCTGAGAGAGTCTCCCAAGTTTTTGATGATCCGACTCACAGTTCAAAAGCCATAATGAAAATCATTCTGGAGGAAAGATGTTCCATCTTACATATGAACAATTGTGACAACATTATAAGATTAGGAAGTACTTTATTTGTGAGCTTGACATGAGTCAGAAGTGATTCAATAGCAACTAATAACTAATAATAAGAGAATACTTAACAAATGTTGGGGAAATGAGGCTCAGATGGAAGTATACTGAAATTTTGATGTGAGATTCATCAAGTAGAAAGATAATATGGTTTTACTCTTCTTTGTGTGTTATTACCTTTCATATTACTATCTTCTAGTTAATAGTGATGAGGAAGAGGATTGAATATACCAGGAACTTCTAAAAGTACAAGTAAATCTTTTCTGGAGGAAATGCAAACAGTGTTCCTTAGAGACAAGGATGATTTTAATTTGTCTCATATGTTTTTAGTATTTTGAAAACATACTTTGGGCATGTAGGCAGGAGGGACCAGTGCTTGGACAAATATATCTTATTGGGAAGGAAAATGATGAGTGAAATAGAGGATGACTTTCAATAAGATAGGATGACACAGTGACTAGAGCAATGGATTGAGGATGACAGAGATCATGACAATATTGAAGAATAAAGCAATGTTCAAGGTTATTATAAGTCATAGTGGACTTGATAGTACCTAACAACAATGACAACATCATCAAATGACATAAAATATACTTACCTTAATTTCAGTAAATTAAAATAATAGTTTTGAATAAGACCTTTATTAAATTTAATTTAGAAGTTCTAAGACACAAATTAAATACATGGTGATTTATAAGAAGTCATATTCCCGAATGAAGTAGTCAATTGCCAAGGAAATTTATTCTTTTCCTTTTCATGTTCTCCATTTGAATGTTATTTCCATTTGTTTCTTCCTTCTTATTCTCTTCTTTCAGCTCTCATTATTCTACTTTCTCTTTTTTCAGATGTCCAACCAAGTGGGGGAGGGATGGAGATGTTAAGAATAACCTCAGTTTGTAAAATAAAACATTAGTAAAGTTTATTTTTCCCCCCTCCATATAGCTTTAACACTCAGACATAAAAATTGAGTTGAGCTTTAGATAACAAAAATATAATAATATCTTTACGGCGACTAAGTTACCAAGGAGGGGACACTGGTGATCTAACTTTGAGTGTTCTGCGAACCTAAGGGCAAGTGGTTCAAATTTACCTGGTGTTTCATGAGAGAAAGAAGAATAGTCAATCTCCTCCTGTGTAATATACTGCTTGTAGAAACCCACTGGGTATCGTCTATGAGCTGTCTCGACTCTACAATACATAACACCACCAACAACAAATTATCTAGAAATAAATTATAAATACAAGACAAAAAAAAGCAATAAAAACCTTTTTTTGTAAAGTGTGCTTACTGAGGACATTGTGTAATTTTACCATTTCTTTCTAAAAGGAATGAAAACCTCTGAAAACTTGAGAGACCTTGTCTTTCAATAGAAAGAAGTAGTCAGGTTTTTATGTTGACATTACAATATTCTGACCCTTTACCTGTATTTTGAGTTCTTTCAGTTTTTCAGAGCAGCTGAAGTTAAAAAAAAAAAAGAATAAAAACAAAATTAGAGAAACAAGTCTTTTATGTAGGTGTCAGGGAAATTTTATTCAAGCAGACAGCCATTCACATTTCCATTAAAAAGAGCTTGTCAGTTTTCAGGGGTGAGGGAAATGATTCCTGAAACAAAAGTGCAAGTTTTCCACATAAACTAGCCTCCTCGCTAGTAAAATGCCATTCAGGGAACATGTGAGGATTCTAATTTACTTCAATTCATTGCAAAGTTGAAATACATTCTGGCAGGTTACCTTTCAACTTGCTCTCTCTTAGAAAATGTCTTTAAGTAGCAGATCATGATCACACTGGTGATTAGTAAGTCTGTATTTCATCACTACCCCGTGATGATTAAGTTTCAGGATAAAAATGTTTTTTGTATGTTTTCAACAGAGAAGCTAAAAGCAAAATCTGACCACTTTTCAAAATATGGCTGTTTCAAAATATACTTTATGTTATGTTGTTGGAGAATTCCAGTAGAAAGCTCCCTGTTGCCACTTTTATTCACTTATTATGCAACATGAAGAAACCCATTCTTTTTAATAACAAATCAAAATTTTTTGCCTTTCTATAAATATTCTTTTACAAATGAATTTTAAAACATAAAAAAGAACAGCAAAAAAAACCCCTCCCAAAGTATACATTATGTGTATTCCTTGAACAACTATATTTCAATGATTTTCATATTAACCAGTTTATAGTTGTGTATTTAGCAAAGAACAGGAATGTATTTGAGGAAGTTCTTGGGGAAAGAAAACTCTTCATCTTTTGTGGTAACTAACTTAGTACATAAAGTAAGATAGAGGGTCCGATAATGAAAGACAGATACTGAAATGAGATACATTGGCACAGTGATTGTTAAAATGTTTCTATCATGGCAGAGATCTTGAGGATGGCAGATGATAACAGCAAGATTCAACTCTGTCGTTCAGAGGGTCAGGTTGTCAAATTGCCAACCTGTTGTCTCTGACGCACTTATCCCTATTACCCCAGTCACTGAGTCAATCCCTCTCATCTAGGATCTTCCTCTCTTGAGATGTTCCTTCAACCATCTAAGCCTTATGTCCCTCTCTGAGGACTGGTCCTTTCTTGAAATATGCCCAAAGTATGTCAGAAAGAGCTTCAAAATTCTTGCTTCCAAGGAGTAGCTTGATTTTACCCTCTTCAGGATGAAACTGTCTGTTATTTAGACAAGCCATGTTAAATTCAACATTCTTCTCCAGCACCACAGCTCAAAGGATCTATTCTTCTTCTATCATCCTTAGTCATTTAGCAGCTCACTGAAGCATAGCAAGTAATTGTGAAGGCCATGGACTGAATCAGGCTTACCTTAGTCTCCAGACTGACATCATTGCTCTTCAGTACTCTGAAGAGGTCCCTGACAGCAGGTTTTCCCAATGCACTTCATCTTTTGAATTCCTGGCTTCTGCTACCACGAGTGTTAATTGTGGAGCCAAGCAAGCTGAAGCTGCTAACAACCTCAATATCTTTTTCATCAAACATGATGCTACCAACTGGCCCTGTGGTGTCTTTGTCTTCTTGATGTTGAGCGTCAATCCACATTGAAAGTTACATTCCTTAACCTTCTACAGCAAATGCCTCAGGTCTTCCTCAGTTTTGGCAAGCCAGATTGTGTCATCTGCATAAATGCAGTCTGTTGATGAGTCTTCCTCCAATCTTGATACTTACAGTCCTCCTCACAGAGTTCAGCCTTCTGGATGATCTGTTCCATTTATAGTTGAAAAGGTATGGAGTTAGGCTACATGCCTGGAATACTACCCTTCCTGGTTTTGAAACATGCAATGCTTGATTGCTCTGTTTTGATGACTACCCCCTGGTGCAAGTATAGGTTTCACACAAGCACAATCAACTGTTTTGGGATTCCTATTAAAGCAGCTTTGACTTATGGCAACCACATTTTTTAAAAAATGATTTTATTATTATTTGTGTTTAGTGTTGGTAGGTCCAGTAAGTCAGTTACAATTCAAATTTTTAACTACCTTAATTAACGACATATGTTGCCTTGTCTTGTCTATCTCTTTTTCCCCCCATCTTTTTTTATCATGCAGATTTTTCCCCCCATACTTTCCTTCATTGACATTATATTTTATACAATCATTCCCATATATTTTTTGCAACCACATTGTTGATCATTGTTGTTGTTGTTAGATATCATTGAGTAAACTATAATTCATACCTATACTATGAACAGAAGATCTGAGTCATTCTTTATTCTGTATAATCTCTGCCAGGTCAAGTACATTGTTACAAATACTGCGCCAACCTATCTCACTAAGGTTAATCTTCTCTTTCCAAGCATGTTGTCTTTTACCAATGATAACCACATCTGAACAATGATGTCTCTCTGGAGACTAAGGTGCGTCTGATACAGGCCATGGTCTTCGCAATCACTTGTTATGCATCAGAGAGTTGGACAATGACCAAGGAGGACAGAAAGAGAATTGATGCTTTTGAGCTGTGAGAGAGTATTGAGAGTACCATGGACTGCTAGGAAAACAGATTCATCCTGGAAAGGGTTAAACTGGGTGGCTCCTTGGAGGCAAGTATTCTGAGGCTCTGTCTAACACACTTTGGCCATGTTGTGAGGAGAGACCAGTCCTTGAAGAAGGACATCATGCTTGGGAGGGTGGAGGGACAGCGCAGGAAGGGGAAGGCCCTCTATGAGGTGGATTGATTCAGTGACTGGGATAATCAGGATGGGAGTGTAGAGACAGTGCGATTGGCATAGGACAGAACAGAGTTTAGGGCTGTTGTACATAGGGTCGCTATGAGTCGCAAGTGACTCAATGGCACATAACAACAACAACAACCACATCTGATCGTACGGCCAATGTTTGTAAGATGAAATTTCAGCATCCTTATCTCTAAGTAGTACTCTGTTGCACTACCTCTAACACAGATTTGTTTGTCCTTTTTTACAGTTCATGGTATATTCAATAATCTTTGCCACAACCACAATTTAAAGGCATTTACTCTTCTTCTTGTCGTTAGATGCCATTGGGTCAGGTACAACTTATAGTAATCCGATGAACAATAGATATGAAAACTATCCTATTCTATGCCATCCTCTCAATCTCCAACATCCTTATGTCAATCCACATGGCTGTGTGTCCTCATCTCCATCACCATCTCTCCACCTTCCCAAGTATGATGTCCTTCTCCAAGGAATAACCTCTTAGGTATTCCCAGATCATTGTTCAATTTTCAGATGCATTGGAAGGGATTGAAACCATCATGGTTTGAATCAGGCATATCTTAGTTTTAAACAATATTATTGTTCTTTTTTATTTTTAGGAGATTCTAGACAGCAGATTTTCACAATGCAATTAAGGGGGGTTTTGTGATTCTTTACTGCTTTCTGGCAGAAGAATTGATTATGAATTGACGAAAAACGAAGTTGTGACAACTTTAAACTTATCTACATCTAGAACGATACTGCCTATTTGTCCATTCGTGAGGATAGTTGCTTTCTAAAACGTAATCTATATTTAAGACTGTAGTCTATGATCTTCTGCGGTAAGTGCTTCATTTTTTTTTTCATGTTTTGGAAGCATGACATAGGTTGTTGATGAGTCTTCCTCCAATCCTGATACCACATTCTTCTTCAGCTTCTTGAATGATTTGCTCATCATACAGACTGAATCAGTCTGGGGAAAGGAAACAAACTTGATATAACTCTGTGTCCTTTTGTCTTGTTTGGACAACTGCTTCTTGGGGTACATTTAAATTTCTCATGAGCATAATTAAGTGTTCTGGGACTCTCATTTTCTCATTGTTATCTATTACTTATACTGACACACATTCAAATCCTATGTATAATCAATAAGATACAAATAAACAAATTTCTAGTATCCTTAGCTTTTAGTCAACATCCATCTGACTTCAGCAATGATATCCCTTATTCCACAACCAATTCTGAATCAAGCTTGAGTTTCTAACAGTTTTCTATCAATATGCCATTCACGTATTTTTCAATAATCTTCAGCAAGGTTTTAGTTACATGTGATTTCAATGCTACTGCTCAGTCCACCTCCTCAGAATGTCCACATTCCAATGGGCCAGTAATATGAGCTATTAGGTTGGGAATGACAACTTGAAGAATAATGATGTTGTAGTCATAGTAAAAAGGAGCACTTCAGAATTTTTCCTAGAGTGCAATGCTGTAAGATATACTATGCATGTGCATACAAGAAAGCGCTGTTAATACAACCTGTATTCAAATATATCCACCAATGACTAAAGGTATGTTGTTATGTGTCATCAAGTCACTTGCGACTCATAGCGACCCTATGTACAACAGCTCTAAACTCTCTCTGTCCTGTGCCAATCTCATTGTCTCTGACACACTCATCCCGATTGCCCCAGTCATCAAATCAATCCCTCTCCCAAAAGGCCTTACCCTCCTGCGTCTGCCCTTCACCCTCCCAAGCATGATGTCCTCTCCAAGGACCGGTCCCTCCTTATAACATGACCAAAGTATGTCAGACGAAGCCTCAGCATCCATGCCTCCAAGGAGCAGCCCGGTTTAACCCTCTCCAGGATGAATCTTTTTGTTTTCTTAGCAGTCCATGACACTCTCAGCACTCTTCTCCAACACGAAAGCTCAAAAGCATCAATTCTCCTTCTATCCTCCCTAGTCATTTTCCAACTCTCTGATGTATAACAAGTGATTGCAAAGACCATGGCCTGTATCAGACGCACCTTAGTCTCCAGAGACACATCGTTGCTCTTGAGTACTGTAGAGAGAGAGGTCCCTAACAGCAGATTTTTCCATCGGAATACATCTTTTAATTTCCTGGCTGCTGATGCCAACAGTTTTGATTGTGGAGCCAAGCAGACTAAAGCTGTGAACAATCTCAATCTCTTCGTCATCCATCCTGATGTTGCCAATTGGTCCAGTGGTGAGAATCTTTGTCTTCTTGACATTGAGCCTCAATCCATATTGAAGGCTGCAGTCACTAGATGAAGAAATTGATGATTTCTACCAAAACATACAAAGCAACTTTAATAATTAACGTAACATTTGTGGGAAAGCTGATATAGAGTATCTCATATGAAGTTTAAAGTGAAGTGTGTGGTTGCAAATACTTAGTACAATCTAACAGCAAAATATAACTCAAAATGGGTGGCAAGTCTGGCAATGGGATTTTCTTACAGCAGTAACTCAAACAAGAACTCTGAGCAAATATTTCTAATCTCTGTAATTAGGGAATCATGGTCTTGGTCTGGAGCTCTCAGCAGGCATTGGAGGGGCTTCACTAGTCTGGGGTTCTTGGTAGGTGTTGATGCAGGATTACATGGTCTGCTGAGCCCAGGAGGCTAGGCACTCCGTTTCTCTGGGTCTGAAAAAGGTGTCAGTTGGAACTTCTTTGGTCTGGGGATCTCAGTAGGTGGTGGTGGAGGCTGGCTTGGGTTGTTGTGCCTAGGAAGCTTTGATGTGACTTCCTAGGGTCTGGGGATCTAGGAATGCCTTGATGTGGACCACCTTGGTGTTAACACTTTCAGTAGGTATTGGTGGCTGTTGACTTGGACTGGAGCACTGAGAAGACATTTGAGGAGACCAGCTTAGTCTGGGAGATCAGAGAGTCACTGAGTGGGAGATAAGCACTTCCCAAAACTGCTGTAACTCATAGGAGGTAGCTCATCTTGGGGCCAAAGTGTCAGGAGACAATTCTCTGATAGTGTCTTGAGAGCCGTTGGCCAAGTCAGTGAGCTCAGCAAAGGGTTCCAGACTCTGTGACTTTATCTTGCTTTAAGGAGATAGGTGAGACAGCTGGCTGACCCATGGGTAAAGAGCAGGAGCCTTCTGCAGCAGCCAATGGGACTGGTGTGAACTCTGAAGTCTTGTCCCTGGTGTCCCATCTTCCAAGAAGTTCCAGTTGGTTGGAGGATGTCAGCATGGTTCTAGGCTCTGCTAGTAGATCTACCAGGTACAGGAAGTCTTTGCTTGAGGATGGAGGCATGACAATGTGTGTGGAATGAATGAGGTCATGAAAGACAGTATACTGAGAGTTGTTACAAAGAACTGAACATTTCCCTTTAATGATTGTAAGTTTCACACTCTAGTCAAGAGGATGCTGCTGGAAGCACAGCAAGTCCAGAGCCAACGTATCCTTTTTCTCGTTGATGGCCAAGTTGGAGTACAAGTTGACCATCTCTGCTCTTCTATGCATTTGAGTTATGTTATTTGTGATCTCTTCCTCCTCCATCATTGCTAGCTTCTGGCTGTTCCACTGTAGTCAGTCATAATTGTTGCATTGCCAAACCCATGCAGCTTGATAGTTTTCTAGTAACTAAGCAGCAAATTTTAAACCCAATGTCTCTATAATGATAAGTGGCTTCTGATGGTTCATGTGTTGCACTGCTCTGCATGTCTGATAAACTATCTTCAGAACTGTCACACAGGAGCACTCTTCTGGACTCAATTTTCTTTATAGCCTGCCCTTTGCCAGAGCTCCATCAGCAGCAGGAACTCTGCTTCCCTGTGTCTGGCTCCTCTTTCATATAGAGACAGCAGACCAAAACTGTACAGTGTTGGAGTGGCCTGAGAACTGTTTCATGAAGCTGAATTCTTACATGATGGCTCTTTTCTTTCCTTCCTTATTGTATAACAACATCTCTAGAGAATACTCTTTGCCACTTTCAAGATTCTGAGCTTCATATACAAATGAAAACCTCCTTTGGCCAGACTTGTCTCTGGCCAGGATTTGCTATACCAGCAGCCACTGCTCACCCAGTTCCATGGTCTTCCATGTTTCTGGTTAAGGCCAGCATCACACCTCTGTGAACAAGCCTCCCCCCTCAAAAAAATCCAACACAGACTTTATAGAAACAGCCTTGGGGTGACTACCATGCAAGCTGGAGGAGACCAACTTCATGGATTCAAACTCCAGCTCTCTTTAATTTCTGCTTAGCAAATCTGTGGTTCCAATCTCTCCAAATTTGACCAGAATCCTCCTCTGTGATATGACACAGGAGTGAAAGTGAAAAGCAACAGAATTTTCTAATGGCTCTTACTGCAACTGTTTTCAGCCAATATAATATTAAGGACAAATCGTTAAAAATTTAAAGACACTTGAGATCTACCTGTTGTCAATAGAACAAATTTGATCTTTAAATCCACACAAAAAAGGAACAACAAAGCAAAAAAAAAGTATGATTACCAAAACTAAGTAAAATGAATTAAATAATAAAAAATGACTAAAATGTGGCAAGTCAGACACTGAGATTTTTTTACAGCAATAACTGAAAGATGAGAACTCTGAGAAAACATTATTTCTAAATTCTGCAAATTGAGTGTCTTTCTCCAATAAAATGAATTACTTTCTACCAGGTTTTTGTCCCCCAGCAAATTTCCTAGAGCAAAACAAATTAATTCTTTAAAAATGAGTGTGAAAGCATGTGGTAATAAAGTCCAGAAATTGACAAAATGTCATTTGACATATTTCAACCAAAAAATATAGCCCTGGTCGTCCTCAACATCTCTATTTTTTTCCTACTCCAGAATAAGATGATCTAGCAGATTGGAGAAGTTTTTGAAAAAATAACATTCACATCACATACAAGTAAAATTTTCCTAAAAATTATTTTTAAAAAAACGACTAGAAAAATATATCAACAGAGACATGTTGGAAATTCAAGCTGGATTCAGAAGAAATAATGACACAAAATATAGTATCCCTAATGGCAGATGGATCTTTGCTGAAAGCAGAGAATATTAGCGAGCTGTTTATATGTATTTTATTGACTATTCAACAAATTATGCCAAAGAGTGAGAAGTATGGGAATCCAAAAACTCTTAATTGTGCTTACATGAAATGTACGCATAGACCAAGTTACTGCTATTCAAAAAAGAACAAGGAAACACTGCATGGTTTAAAATCCGGGAATATTTGTGGCAGGGTTGCATCCTTTCTCCATACCTACTCAAGTTATATGTTGTTGTTAAGTGTCATCAAGTTGACTGCACCTCAGTGACTCTATAAACAGCAGATCTGAACCTTAAGCTATCCTGTGATCTAGCGTTATATTCTCTGTTCTGCTCAAGATTGCTGTGACAATCATATGTCAATCATTCTCATTAGAGCACCTTTCTCTTTTTCATTGACACTCACCATGGATAAAATTGTTGGTGTCAGATGGATCCTAGCTGGAAAAAAAAGAATATCAGAAGAACACATATTTGGGCTTTATTGAATATGTAAAGCTGGGGTAAACATGGGTGTGCATATATCTGCTTGGATATCAGTTATGATCTTTTGGGAGTATATTCCCAGTAGTGGAATGAGGGAAGCTGAATATCAAACTTAATATTTTAATAGTAGACCAAAAGATATATCAGTATATGAGGGAGGCTTAATACAAGCTGAAGGTCCCCTTGTGGCACTAAGGCATTCCCTAAGAGTCAACATTGTTCTTAGTTTGTATTAACTGAATCCCTCCCTCCTGAGATAAGCATAAAGAGGAACTTAGCCTTATCTGCAAAAGAATTCCCCATGATCCCTTGTTTTTGTTTTGTACTCCCTTATGATTTTCCTTTGTTTACCTTCGATACTCAATAAATACCCAGAGAGGCATGGCTTGAGGACTTCAGTCATGGCAACTGCTGGCCCCCTGTTTTTTATGCTCTCTATTCTATCTCATTCCTGGTAGTCTGTCTCATTATTAATAATTATAAAAATACTTTACCCTCGGTCTGCAGCAGTAGAATTGCTGGGTCAAATGGTATCTCTATTTGCAAATTTTTGAGAAAGTGCCACACCACACTGCTTTCCACAGTGGCTGCACCATTTTACACTCCCACCAACAGTGAATAAGGGTTCCAGTTTCTCCACAACCTCTCCAGCATTTGTTGCTTGCTATTCTGTTAAATTGTGCTATTCTTACTGGGGTGGGATGATATCTTATAGTTGTTTTGATTTGCATCTCTCTTAAAACTAGGGAGTTCGAAAATTTCTTCATATGCTTGTTAGCCATCTGAATGTCTTCTTTGGTGAAGTGTCTGTTCATATCCTGTGCCCATTTTTCTATTGGATCATTTACCATTAACTTGTTGTGTTGCTTACATTAGCAACTTAGATGTCAAGGACCTCTCTAAATTAATGAAGAGTAATAATATAATTTTGAAGACTGTTTCACCTGATTCAAATAATGGTCTTTTCAATCACTTGATAAGTATCTGAGAGCTGTATAATGAATAAGGTTGACCAAAAAATAATTAACGCCTTTGAATTATGGCGTTAGACAAGATTATTAAATTTCCATGATCTGTCTGCCAAGAGAACAAACAAGTAAATCTTGTAGAAAGTGCAGCCAAGAGTGCTTCTTGGAAGCAAAGATGCCAAAGTTTTGTACCTCGTTCTGTCAGAAAGTCAGTAGAACAACAGTAGGAAACTCTGACCTCAGATCTCAGATCTCCATACCAACAACCAGTCCACATGATTCAACTCCCCCCAGCAATCCTCATAAACTGCATGGGACATGTGCTGCTTGATCCCTCCTGGTAGTAAGCTGAATTGAGTACCTGAAGTTTGCAGACCATGCTCAGTGATGAACATTCTGTTTAATTTACTTTATTCTTAGTCTTTTGGTAAAATTTGTTTTAGTCCTACTGTTAATAACATTAAGAAGTGTAGGTGGCTTTAGTCCAAGAAATTGCACTGGCAACCCCAAGACATGTGGTTAGAATTCATTATCTGCTTCATAGGAGAAAGAGGGGCAATCTCTTCCCCTCCCTTAGAAAATGCACTGGCGGGTCAGCTATAGCCATATTCTGACTCATTGGTGCATAATAACAAGCAACAGCAGTAATTGATGATTTTTCTTACGCATAATATTCATTATGCGTTGAGTTTCTACTCTAAATCATTGTGTCGAGTATCAGAGGTGGAATTGAGATTAAAAAGCTTGATTCCTGACATCAAACACCATAGACACTAGTGATACATAGAAATAATAAAGGAAAAGCTATGTCACTGAAAAACATATGGAAAAATCAGCTAAAAACAATCCTATTGCCATCAAGTAACTTCCAACTCATAGTAATCCTACAGGGTTTCTAACACTTTAAAGTTTTACACAAGACGACTATCACGTCTTTCTCCCATAGCCTTTTCTTTGAACACCCAAAGCCTCTAACCAAATTGCCACAAAGTCTCCTTCCTAATCAGTACACGGGAGAAAATTTTTAAGAGGACAGAAAATATAAAGTGAATCACAATTTGAATATGAGTACTCATATGGTACAAATGGTTAACATTCTTGGGTGTTAACTGAATGATTCAAGATTTTCCTAGATATGGGAAATCAATCAGGAGACATAACACTCTGACAAGTCTGCAGTCAAGGATCTGTTCAAATTATTTTGGATGACCAAATGATTTAAGTTTGAATATTAAGAGGCATCTAATTCAAGCCATGATTATCTCAGTCACTCGCCATGCACCTGAAAGCTGGACAATGAAAAAGGGTGACTAAGGAAGAATTGATGCCTTTGAGCTGTGGTGCTGGGTTGTAGTTGTCATGTGCCGTCGAGTCACCTGTGACTCATAACAACCCTATGTACAGCAGCCCTAAACCCTGGTCTATCCTGTGCCAATCGCACTGTTTCCAACACACCTACCCCAGTTACCCCAGTCACTAAATCAATCTACCTCATAGTGGATCTTCCACTTCTGCACTGGCTCTCCACCCTCCCAAGTATGATGTCCTTCTCCAAGGACTGGTCCCTCCTTTTAACGTGTCCAAAGTATGTCAATAGAAGCTTTAGAATCCTTGCCTCCCAGGAGCAGCCTGGTTTAACCTTCTTCAGGATGAACCTGTTTGTTTGCTTAGCATTCCATGGTACATTCAATACTCTTCTCCAACACCACAGCTCAAAGACATCAATTCTTCTATTCTTCCTAGTCATTGTCCAGCTCTCTGAAGCATATAAAGTGATTGTAAACAAATGAGGTGCACCTTAGTCTCCAGAGTGACACCATTGCTTCTAAGTACTTTGGAGAGGTCCCTAACAGCAGACTTTCCTGTCATCTTTTAATTTCCTGGCTTCTGGTGTCAAGAGTGTAGCCTATGGAGCCAAGCAAACTAAAGCTGTTAATCTCAATTTTTTCACCCTCCATCCTGATGCTGCCAATTGGCCAAGTGGTAAGAATCTTTGTTTTCTTGATATTGAGCCTCAGCCCATATTGAAGGCTGCAGTCCTTGACCTTCTGCAGCAAGTGCTTCAGGTCCTCCTCAGTTTCAGCAAAACTGAGAAGGTGTGGGATTAGATTGCTTACTATATCATGTATTGCCAAAAACCAGCTATGTCTGGAGAAAGTGCAGCCAGAACGATATTTGCAGAAAAGGCTGACAAAGCTTCTTCTCACCAACTTTGGTCCTGTTGTTCAGAGCTGCTAATCCTTGGAGAGAGACATCATGCTCTGAAAGGTGGAGTGTCAGAGAAAGAAAGGAAGACTCTCGATAGGATGGATTGATAGTGTCTACAGCAATGAAGTCAAGTGTGTCAGAGATAAGGTTGTACAGAGTTCAGATATGTTCATAGAGTCACCATGAGTTACTCAATTCAACAGTATTTGACGACAACACATGCGGCTCAGAAGAAAAAGGAGATGTTCTGTTTCCCTAAAATCAGTCTAAAACTTCTATGGAGCATAAGTCTACTAGTGCACTAGTGGTCTATGTGATTTAGATTTGATTTTATGGCAACCTGCAGTTTTTAAGCCATGGTACAAAGTGACGTTTCGATGGTAGTTCTCACTAATTGGTAATCCACATGAAAATGTCCACAAAATACAGACATAGAAAATACAGACACTAAGAAAAATAATAGACTTGGCTGAAGAGCAGGTGTAAGGGTAGTGTAATAAGGAGATATTATTACAAAAGTTTACAGAAACCAGGCTATGTAAACCGCCTTATGATAGTGCATTGCATTTTAAGTTGAAAGGGTAACAAATGCGTGGGTTTTTGTGTCTTGCTTTTAAATCATGTGCACATAATGGTTTGGAAATGAGTAAGCCTGATCAGTACGACCAGATAGGAAGCACTGTAATACTCAAGCAGACGTACAGTTGTGGCCTAAATGAATATTTTAACATTGATTTCAGAGTGTCTGTTAAAATAATATAGCATGAAGACATTACAATAGTTGTATTTAATTCATTAATGATGAAAAGACTAAGACAACAAAGCTGATGAAGAAAACAATGTATAATTTAGGACACCAGTTATATAGGCATTGTTTATAAAAGAGAATATTGTAATTTTTTATTGTCAAGTTATATTCAAGACTAGTAAACATCTGGCAAGATCATAAAGTCAAAACTATTTCCATTATGTTTTCTATCAGTTAGGAATCTACAAGGTTTTACAATTCCATAGTGTTCGTGCTGCAGAGAAGCGCTGCACAACCGGTTTAAAAATGCTTCAGTAAAATCCTGAAAGTTTGCAATGGTCTCCCTTTTTTATTTCCAAGTTTTCATACATTCTCTTCATTTTCATGGATTTTTTGGGAAATATTTTATGAATAGGGTAGATGGCTCTCCCGTTGTTATTTAAACTTTTAGGGTCCTGGAGGTACAGAGATGATAGAGGATGTGGAAGTTTTACGTTTTAGAAATGAATTGAATAAATGAAGCAAAAAACAAACCAGCTATTTGGAAGGATAAGATATTGTTATAAGAAAGCAGAGAATCTTAAACGTAGGCAAGTAGAATAATTTTACTATCCTACTATTTTTAATTTAAGGAAGCTAAAGAAATATTTCTTTGGCTAGGATTGCTCTCCAAATAACTATTCTTGTGATTATAAAAAAAATAAATAAAAAACCAAGCACTAAAATAAACAAGCAAACAAAAAAAAAAATACAACACCATAAAAAAAAAACAACAACACAAACACAACAAAAACAACTAAACTCAAATACAAAATCCCTGTATCCGTTAATACCTTGCTTTTGTCTTCAAAAGAAGCTTTCTATCACAGAATAGATTAATTTAGAGTTGACCGTTATAGAACATGATTCACTGGACCAACGAAGGGACATAGATATGAGACTGCCATGATCTCATCCCAAATGAATTAGAATATGACCTGTCTGACGGTAGTATTCTGATGAAAGGACCGATAGAATTCTGGAACTTATATCCTAAATCTTTCTCAGTTCCCATATTTAAATAGAACAAGTTTGTCAATTTCCAGATGTGACGAGACAGAACCTTTTCTAAAAAGGCAGAATAAAAGGAGAAAGGAAGAAAATATTAAGCCTAGACGCACCAGATTCACCTGAGCTTCTCAGACACTGATAGATTATTAAATATCATATTGCCTTAATGTAGCTGGAGTTTAATTCTTTTGTTTGAAAAATAATTAGAAAAAGACGTCATGGGAAAGTATCTTACTGGAGACAGTTTTGTGGTAAAAATCATGGCT
>NW_006399908.1:5981963-5998175 GCF_000299155.1 Elephantulus edwardii
ATTATATACCAATGAAGGAATTTTTCTTTTTCTTTTTCTTTTCAAAGAGGGGAGCAAACTGGTGGGGAGGGATGGGCAGGGAGAAAAGTGCAGCAATGAATGAATGGAAATCCAAAATCTCTAGAAATGTTTATTAAAATTAATTTTAAAAAGTACTTATAGTGTGACCTTGGCATTTTGTGGGTTTTTTTAATAATGGGATAACAATAACAACTTGTCACATAGGAAAAACTCCCAGCACATCACATTCAAGTCAAAACCAACTCTGAGCTGATCTTCTAGCAGGCTTATTATGGCCGTAAATCACACAGGAAGAGATTTCCCACCCTTGTGCTATGGAGCCACTACTGAATTAGAACAGTCACAGAGGTATAACCTTTGGACTAGCTCGACTTCCTATTGACAAAACCATCAGAATTCTTTGTTCCATCATATAGTTGTAAAAATACAATAAAGATAAATTGCATGAAGTGACGTTGTGTAAATACTATTATAATATTGAATAATTACTTTTAACAATAAATAGCAGAAAACACTGAGCCTCTATGCTGGAAACGTTTGAGCATGTGACTCAAGTAATCTTCACAATGGTAAGTTGTATTTCTTATCTTAAAACCTATGAAAATTTGCATTTACTTCAAATCCTTAAACCTGTTGTAATATGAAATGAAGCTTGTATTTTTTCCAAATTTTGCTTCAGGAAAATGTGTCCTGTTTACTTTTTGCCATTGTCAATGTCTGGCTCACTGCCACAAACCCACAGGGAACATGCACCTGAAAGGAACAGCACAGACATCAGAGAATCAGTTAACAGAATGGAGTTCCTTAGGCTGGATCCATCTCAAAACATGTATTATTTAAACAGAGTCTTTAAAATAAAACAGACATTGTCGGCAGGACACAGATATCCAGATGTTTGTGGTACCTTGATAATAAATGCCTGAAATTTGTTGATTAGAACTCACACATAAAAACAAACAAACAAACAAACAAAAAGAACATAATAAAAGAGAATACCCAAAGCAAGGGATTAATAGTTAAAAAAGAGTGAAAGATAGTCACGTGCAGCATATTGTTGCTGTTCTGTTTGGTCAAGTCACTTGTGACTCATAGTGACCCTACATAAAACAGCTCTGAACCCTGCTCTATCCTAAGCCAACCCTGTTGTCTCTGACACACCTACTCCCACAGCCACAGTCACTGAGTCAATTAATCTCATCAAATGTCTTCCTCTCTTATACTGTCCCTCCACTCTCCCAAGCATGATGTCCCTCTCCAAGTCCCTAGTGGCAACATGCCCAAAGTATGTCAGACATAGCTTCAGAATCCTTACCTTCAAGGAAAAGCCTGATTTCACCCTCTCCAGGATGAACCTGTTCTCCTAGCCGTCTATGGTATATTCAATATTTTTCTCCAGCACCACAGCTCAAAGTCCTTAATTCTCTTCTGTCATTCCTAGCTATTGTCCAGCTAGGAACATTATTTCCAGCAAGTTATTATGAAGAATATACATAAGAAATAAAAACCACCAGATCAGTAAGATTGTAGGCTAAAGAAAGGAAAAAACATGTTAATATAATTAAGGTAAAAGCAACATTTTCCCTGTACCACTAATATTTGGGAAATCTTTAGCAAAGAAAGCTGAATTAATAATTTTTCTTTAAGTTAGTGGATTTATAGATGAGAGAATCAATGAAAGAATCATCCATGTTGAACCACAGAGTGGAAAGCCTTGACAGCAGGACTTTAGACCGTTTAAAAACAACTCAGTGTTCACCACAGTAAACAGGGCTTGCATATGGCTTTCACAACAACTAGGGCTGCTACTAGAAAAACTAACAGCTAGACCCAGTTCAGAAGATGGTGGTGGATCTCAGTGCTTTGGATTTAAAATGTTCTCCAGTGTCCTGCTCCTGATCTCTCATTGCTCTCCTAGGATTGAATAGAATGGTTTGTGGGTGGCAGAACTGTTGGAATATAAAGGAACGTTGCCTTCAAACTTTGAGTTGATACAGATATTTGTTGCTATGGCAAAAAAAATGCCATTATAACAGATTTGGTTGCTATGTAACACATATGTGACCCTTGTTTATGACAGCAATTACTGAACCATTTGAATGAATTGGAAGCCCTGCTTGATAGCTTCAGGAATTTATTGGATAGAAGACGTGTGTGTGGCCCTCATAAATAGGATCTAACTAGATTGATGTAATAGAAATTAACTTGACAGCAGTGTGAACAATGGAAAAAGTCAGGTGAGCTTTGAGGCAAAAGCCAGTTAGGAGATCTATAAAATAATTCATAAATTTTTCTGTTCTATTTTATAACAAAAATGGTTTGCAGGATTATTTAATTATACTTTCTGACAGCACGTTCAATTAGTAAGATAAGGTACTTCTTCATTTAAAATATTTGAGAAAAATTAATTTAATCTACAGGCATCCTTATCATACAAAGGATAATATACCCAATACAAATTAGATTCTATGGTAAAGTAAAAAGGAATGTTAACTTCCAACTGCATATTTGCATAGTGTTTGTTCAATTATCTTTTTCTGAACTTTAGGATATTAAAGTAAACGATTGTATAAACACAACTTTGCCCTAGATTTAATGAACACGAAGATAATGGCAGAGTAATTTGGCAAATAAATTGGAGTTATAAAGCAATCTAAAACCATTTTGAAAAATTGGATGATCCAAGTATAATTGATTCTTGTGTGTGAGCAGTGGGTTGAAGAATTTACCAGCAATCAAACACTGTTCCTGTAAAATTAATCTTATTAAGAAAAGAAAAATCATAATTTGTTTAGTGGAAAAATATAAGAATAGAAATGAGGACACACAAGAGTGAAGCATTTCAACCTCTGATTTATTCTGTGGGAATTTATTTAAGAGGCTTAAAAGCTTTAAAGGCTAATTGTGTATGTCTGTATGTGTTTCAGTTTACATGAAATATTACAAATTACCAAGAATATCTTTTTATTTATACAAAATACCATTGTCTCAGTGATTTTTATTATGACATTTAACACTATTGTTGTAAAATGTTTTTATGTAGAATTAAATTATTTATTTTATTAAAAAGATGTTTTTCCCTTATTTCCTCCTTCACTCTATATTGCCCTTCTTTCCTGATAAAAAGTATTTATAATTGTTTTTTTTGTTTTGTGCCATTGAGTAGACTAAGACTCATAACACTCTTATGAACAATAGCTTTGAGCCCTGCCCTATCTTGAGCCAAAGTCATTGTCGTTGATACACCAACCCCTATTGCCACAGTCACTGCATCAATCCTTCTCAGCCAGAGTCTTCCTCTCCTGTGCTTACTCTCCACCCTTCTAAGCATGATGTCCTTTTCCAAGGACTGGTTCCTCCTGGCAAATTGCCCAAAGTAGGTGAGATGGAGTTTCACAATCCTCTCTCCAATGAGCAACCTGGTTTCCTTACAGATTTGTTTGTTCTCTTGGGTGTCTATAGTATATTCAATACCCTTCTCCAGCACCACAACTCAAAGGCATCAATTCTTCTATCATCCTTAGTCTTTGTTCAGCTCACTGAGCAAAGCAAGTAATTGAGAAAGTCATGGCTTGGATCAGGCACATTTTAGACTCAAGGCTGATATTGTTGCTCCTTAGCACTCTGGAGAGGTCCCTAACCGGAGACGTTCCTAAATTAACTTGTATTTAGATTTCCTGATTGCTGTTGCCAAGTGTATTGATAGTGGACCTGAGTAAGCTGAAATTTTTTACCAACTTCAATCTCTTCTCTGTCTATCATGATGCTGCCATTTGGCTCTGTGGTGAGAATCTACGTACAATTCATATTGAAGATCTTCAAGATGAAAATGCTTCATGTTGCTTCTCAGTTTTGGTGAACAAGGTTGATGAGTCTTCCTCTAGTCCTGATCGCACATTCTTCTTTATGGAGTCAGCATCATGAATAAACTGTTTTGCATATATATTGAAAAGGTATGGAGAAAGGACACACCCCTGACATACTCCTTTCTTGATTTGAGCCATGCAGTGTTTCCTTGCTCTGCTCTGATGACTGCTTCTTGGTCTAAGTGTAGGCTTTGCATGAGCACAATCAAGTGTGCTGGGATTCCCATTCTTCTCAAAGTTAGCCCCAATTTGTTGCAATCCACACAGTCAACATGCCTTTGCATAGCATTAAAACACAAAGAGACATTCTACTGATACTCTCCACTTCTAGCCAAGATTCATCTGACATTCACAATGATGTCATGGCCTCTTCTAAATCCAGCTTGTAATTCTGCCAGTTCTGCAAACGTAGTGTCCCAGTTGTTATTGGATAATCTTTAACAAGATTTTGTTTGTGGGGATATTAGTGACATTTTTCATTACTTTCCACACTCTGTTAGACCACCTTTTTAGGAATTGGGAATACATATAGATCTCTTCCAGGCAGTTGGCAGGGCACTTGTCTTCCAGATTTCTTGGTACATCTGCTCAGCTAACCCTGGCTGCATTTTTTTAATGGAAATATGGCAAGTAGTATTCCTTCAATTTCTGAGGCCTTATTTTTTAAAAACAAAATTTTCATATTTTACTAGCTTACTTATAAAGTCCTATGCATTATTTTTCACATCAGATCTTTCTCATTTCTTTTATCCATCACACTCTCTACCCATCAAATAGTGTGACCCTGCCCATCCTCACTGCTCTGCTCCTCACCCCCTTGGCTCCTCAGACATGTTTCACTCATTATCTTGATATTTCTAGAATAATAGTCTTAAACAGTATTTATCCTTATGGAACTGAGTTCACTTAGCATAATGCTCTCCAGACCCTCCCAAGACCGGTAGTAAATTTCAAAATCATTGCTCCTTCATGCTGTGTAGTATTCCGTCATGTGAATGTGCCATCATTTCTCAATCCTGGGGCCTTGTTTTTTGACAATTCCTTCAGAATAGTTTGAATTTCCTTCTTCATCACCATTGATTCTTGATCATATACTGCTTTATGAATTCTTGTATGTCAGTCAACCCTTTTTGGTAAAGTGACTCTGTGTGTTCCTTCCATCTTCTTTTGATGCTTCCTGGATCATTCAATATTCTGCCCATTGCATCTTTATGCATTATTACTGGAGGCATGAACTAGCTTTATTGTTCTTTCAGCTTGAGAAATGCTGAGCTAGTTTGTCCCTTTTGATTTTCTAACTCCAGCTCTTTGCACATTTAGTTATAATATTTTTCTTTGTCTTCCCAAGTTGACCTTTAAAATCTTCTGTGCAGCTCCTTAATTTCCTGATTTCTTTCCTTTGTTTTGGCTTCTTTGCATTCTAGGACAATATTCAGCGTCTCTTCTGACAGCCATCTCATTCTTTCATTCTTCCTCTGTTTCAATAATAACCTTACGCATTCTTCATAGATGATATTCTTGATATCATTCCACGGTTCATTTGGTTATAATTCTTTAGATGACAGGGCTTCCAATTGGTTCTTGAGATGGTTGTTAAATTCATATGGGATAGACTCAAAGTCATACTTTGGTTCTTGTAGATGTGTTTTAATTTGCTTTAATTTCACTTTGAGAAATACTTGATATTGTTATATGCCATTAAGCTTCTGTGACTCATAGCAACGCCATGTTGAATAGCTATGAATATTGTTCTGCCCTGTGCCAACCTTATTGACTGACACACCTATATTATGCTGTTCCTCCACCCTCCCAATCTTGATGTCCCACTACAAGAACTGGTCACTTCTTGAAATGTGCCCAAAGTATATCGATGAAGCCTTGGAATCTTTACCGCCAAGAAGCAAAGTACTAAGTTAACATATATTTCTAGTGATGATATGTTGTTGTTGGTTGTGTTGTTATGTGTCATCAAGTTGCTTGTGACTCATAGCGACCTATGAACAATAGTTCTGAAACCTGCCCTGTCCTGAACTAGTCTCACTGACTCTGATACACCTACCCCATTCCCTAGTTACTGTATGAAACCATTTCATTTGGGGTCTTCCTCTTTTGTGCTGTCCCTCCACTCTTCCAAGTATGATATCTTTCTCCAAGTACATGTCCTTTCTGGCTACACATCCAAGCATCTGGGACAGAGCTTAAAAGTCCTAGCCCCCAAGAAGAAACTTGGTTTCACTCTCTTCAAGACAGATCTATTTGTTTTCTTTGTGGTCAATTGTATGTTCAAGACTCTTCTCTAACACCATAACTCAAACCCATCAATTCTCCTTTAATCCTCCTTAGTCAATGTCCAACTTTATGATGCATAGCAAGTAATTGCAAAGATCATGGACTGGATCAGGAGCACCTTAGTCTCTAGACTGTTATCATTGCTTTTCAGTACAATGGAAAGGTCCCTGACAGAAGATTTACCTAATACAAGGGGCCTATTGATTTCCTGACTGCTGGTGCTAAAAGTGTTGATTAAGGAGCCAAACAAGTTGTAACTATTAACCTCCTCAATCCCTTCTCCATCTATCATGGTTTTGTCTATTGGTCCAGTGGGGAAGATCTTTGTCTTCTTGATGTTGTTCTTCAATCCATATTGAAGACTACAGTCCTTGACCTTCTGCAGCAAGTGCTTCAGATCCTTTTCAGTTTTAATAAGCAAGGTTGTGTTATCTGAATAATGTCGGTTGTTGATTAGTCTTCCTCCAGTCCTAATGCCACACTCCTCCTCATAAAGCCCAGCCTCCCTAATGATCTGTTCTGCATATAGATTAAAAACTTATGGAGGCAAGACACATCCCTGAGGCACTCTCTTCCTGATTTTGAATCTTGTAGTGTTTCTCTGCTCTGTTCTGAGGATTGTTTCCTGGTCCAAGTATAGGTTTTGCAATGGTGATGAAGGAGGAAGTTAAAGCTACTCTGAAGGACTTGGCAAAACATAGAGCCCAAGGAATTTATTGAATATCAAATGACATATTTCAATAAAGATATGCTACCCTGAATGTTATTATTGTTAGATGCTGTCGAGTTGTAGATGACTCATAGCAACCCTATGAACAGAAGACCTGAGCACTGTTCATAGAGTTTCTGGAGGCAAGCCATTTTGGAAGTGGATGCCGCTCCTGCTTCCAAGCTTATTTTAATCAAGAAGCTCCACCAAACACTGTCCACCATGGATAACCATTATCACATTTGGCACATCAGTGTCATAGTGTTTAGCATCACAGCAACGACGGGTTACCTCTGTACCACAATGCACAGACCAGTACTATACCACTTGTGCACGCAAACCACCATGCTCAGGCAGCAAGAAGTTACAGAAACCCTGGGTGGAGTCATCCAGGAATGACTTGACCACCTTCCCCTCCCCTCTCCCTTTGGGGCTTTTTGTCAAACATTCTTCTAGGTGGTATAGCACCGGTCTGTGCCTTGCGATACTGAGGTAACTTGTGTTGCTGTGATGCTAAACTCTGTAACACTGATGTGCCAAATTTGCCTCCGGAAACTCTATAAACAGTGCTCAGGCCTTTCATTCATGGGATCGCTGTGAGTCATCTACGTCTGGACAGCACCTAACAACAACAACAACAACAACCCGGAACGTGGTCAGTAGGTTGTGCCAAGAAATCCGGAGGACAACGACTTAGCCAACTGACTGGAAGAGATCCATATTTGTTCCCATTCCCCCCAAAAGGTGGAAATTATCATACAATATCACTCATACCAGACTCAAGGAAAATCCTGTGGAAAATTATCCAGAAATCACTGGAACAGTACATTGAAAGAGAACTGCTAGAAATACAAGGTAGGTTTAGAAAAGACTATGGCAAGTGAGACATTCATTGTCAATGTCAGATGGATCTTGGCAGAAAGCAAAGGGTACCAGAGGGATAATGATCTGTGTTTGATTGTGTTGATGATATAGTAAAAACAAAATTAAAATTTGAGTTAGAAGACTTTAACTGGAGTTTCACTTATTATTTTTCCTCAGGCATAATGGAATAATCTGTTGTTAACAGAACACAGATTTCATCCAGTGGTGTGCTAGACCAGCTATCTGCAGTTAGCAAAAGTTGATTGCACATTCCTATTTCTATCTCCTCATGATAACCAGCTAGTAATATAAAATCCATCAATATGAAATTTTTTACATAAGAGAAATAAACAAATGTGTTCCTGCATCGTCATTTTGTTTTTAAACCTTTACCAGCACATCATGATTTACTTTTGATTTTTTTAAATATTTCACCTTTCTTAGGCATGTTTCCCAGACATTAATGAATGCATAGGTAGCATTGTAGAGTAAGGCTAAAATATGGTCATTTTGTTTGTTTATTACACTGTTGTTGTTGTTATGTGCTGTTGAGTCGCTTGTGACTCATAGCCACCCTATGTACAACAGTCCTAAACTCTGCTCTGTCCTGTGCCAATTGCACTGTCTCCAACACACCCATCCCGATTACCGCAGTCACTGAATCAATCCACCTCATAGAGGGTCTTCCTATCCTGTGCCTGTCCTCCATCCTCCCAAGCATGATGTCCCTCTCCAAGGACCCATCTCTCCTTACACTATATCCAAAGTATGTAAGATAAAGCCTCAGAATCCTTGCCTCCAAAGAGCTGCCCGGTTTAACCCTCTCCTGGATGAATCTGTTTGTCTTCTTAGCAGTCCACAGTATATGCAACACTCTTTTCCAGCACCACACCTCAAAGGCATCAATTCTCCTTCTATCTTTCCTAGTCATTGTTCAACTATCTGATACATAACAATGATTGCAAAGACCATGGCCTGTATCAGATGCACCTTAGTCTTCAGAGAGACACTGTTGCTCTTCAATACTTTGGAGAGGTCCCTAGCAGCAGACTTTCACTTCGTAATACATCTTTTAATTTCTTGGCTGCTGTTGCCAAGAGTGTTGACTGTGGAGCCAAGCATACTAAAGTTGTTAACAATCTCAATCTCTTCACATCCACCCTGATGCTGCCAATTGGCCCAGTGGTGAGAATCTTTGTCTTCTTGACATTGAGCCTCAATCCATATTGGAGGCTGCAGTCCTTGACCCTCTGTAGCAAGCGCTTCAGGTCCTCCTCAGTTTCAGCAAGCAGGGTTGTGTCATCTGCATAACATAGATAGTTGATAGATCTTCCGCCAGTCCTGATGCCACATTTTTCCTCATAGAGCCCAGCCTCCTGGATAATCTGTTCAGTATACAGGTTGAAAAGGTATGGAGACAGGACACATCCCTGGCATACGCCCTTCCCAATTTTGAACCATGCAGTGTTTCCTTGCTCTGTTCTGAATACTACCTCTTGGTCCAAGTATAGGTTTTGCATTATCATGATCAAGTGTTCTGGGATTCCCATTCTTCTCAGTCAGCAACAGTTTGTTATGATCCACACAATCAAACGCCTTCAGCCAAGATCCATCTAACATAGCTAAAATATCACTAGTACCACGACCCCTTCTAAACCCAGCCTGGACTTCTGGCAGTTCTCTGCTGATGTGCTCTTCCAATCGTTTTTGGATAATCTTCAGTAGAATCTCGCTTGCATGTGAAATCAATTATATTTTTCTATAGTTTCCACACTGTTAGTAATTTTGTTTATAGACTTCATATTTTTTAATATTCCCTTTTTAATTAATGAAAACATATTCTAGTATAGATATAACTCTAATAATAATCATATAATCATGTCATTTGTAGCAAATACATGTAATATCTTTTGCTTCCTTGAGTCAGAACCAATGACCCTTTAGAAGGTTTTCGGAGGCAGTAAATCGCATTGGAGGGGATTGTGCATCTTTCTTTCTGATGGATTCTAATACAAAGAATTAGAAGAGGCAATTTCTTACCACGAAGTCATCAGAGCTCCTCCATACACATATACCTTGTTACTTACTATTGACAAGGCACTGACTCATAGCTCCAGAGAGTTTTAGAGACAATTAATTGCTATTGATATTGTTCAATACTTTCCGCACTCTATTTGGATCACCTTTTTTTTTTTTTAATGGGAATAAATACGGATCTCTTCCAGTCAGTTGGCCAAGTAGTTGTCCTCTCGATTTCTTGGCACAACTTGTTGAACATATCCAGGACAGTAGCTGTTTGTTGAAATACCTCATTTGGCATTCCATCATTTACTGAGGTTTTATTTTTTGCCAACTTGTTCAGAGGAGCCTGAGTCTTCCTCCAATCCTGATGTCACACTCCTCTCCATAGAGTTCAGCTTCTTGGATAATTTGCTAAGCATACAGATTGAATAAGTATGGAGAGGAAAATACTACCCTGACACACTCCTTTCTCAGTTTTCAACCATGCAGTATCCCCCTGCTCTGTTCCCATAACAGCCAGGCATAAGTTCCACATGAGCGCAATTAAGTGCTCTAGGATTTCCATTCTTCTCACTGTCAGCCACAACTTGTTATGATCCACACATCCTAGTTAGCCTCGGCCAATATTTCTTACAAGCAATTCTTGAAGATATGCCTCTCTTTGCATATCCTTATACGTGACTCACACACAAATACCATACATATTCACTCCTTTTCACCACCAATAATACTTTTCTACTGTTGTTGTTGTTGTCATATGCTGTCAGGTTGACTATGACTCGTAGCAAGCCTATGCACACTAGCTCTCAACTTTGCCATATCCCGAGCCAATCTCACTATCTCAAACACATCTATCTCCATTACTGCGGTATCTTCACCAATCCATCTTGTCCAGGGTCTTCCTCTTCTGTATCATCATCTCCCTACACTTCCAAGAATGATTCCTTCTCCAAGGAATGGCCTCTCCTAGCTACATTCACAGTATGAGAGACAGAACTTCACAATCTTTGCCTCCATGGAACAACCCTGTTTAATTACTGGTTCCAAGATCTGTTTTAATGACTACATGTATCTCACAGAACCACACTTGTGGTTATAGAGTTTATTAGGTAGTTAATAGGTTACAATTCAAGTGTCAGCCTAGTATAATCTGTCAGTTCTCATAGGCTTTTTGACCTTCAGTCTCATTACGGAGACCAATGTTACAAAGTCACCTAGGTCTTGCCAATTTTTAAGTCTTCATTCAGCCCTATAGAAAACCTAGTCAAGACTCCTGGTTCTGGTACCATGACACAGCAGTGCTGAATCAACTCCGTCTTATGTCAGTCTCTGCATCTCTATTGAGAATACTCATATTGTCATGCAGATTTCCATCTTGCTATTGCAAGAACCTCTCGCCCTAAAGAACATGTGTTGCACTGTCTCCTTCCTCTTTTTTGTTTATAGTGAGTTTATCACTTTTGCTACTAAACCTACTCAGTTTAAACTTGAGGAAAACGGAATAATATTTTATTAATCCCATAATCATTAATTTAGCACACTCTATTTAAAATTGTGGTAAAAAAGAATAATTAACATCTAGGAAAATAATTTCAAACAGTAAACTCATGATACTATATTTTCTATCTCCATATAAAGTCTTATAAAGGTCTAATATATTTTGATTATTATAAATGAATGACATAGGTTGCAATATGCACGGTCTTTGTACCTCTCTCTTTGATCAAACAGCTTTCTCCTGAATGATACTGTGAATGAAATATATTTGTGATACCGTTAGTGACACTTCACTTGAAACATATATCTTTTTAAAAAGCATCTTAAACGCATTATTTACTTTAAAAGATATTTCTTTCCCCATACATGTTTCTTTAGAGGTTTCTAAAACCAATTTTTGATATATTAATTTCTGAAGAAAAAATTTCAAATAAAAGAAACATAAAAATATATGAAATGTCATGCAATAGTATAGGAAACTTCTCATAATGTATAATTTTCTGTTACTTGCTTTCAAATTCTCCATAATACACATAAGTGGTATCTATTTCCTAAATAACATGTATCTAGAAACTATATAAACTCTGTTGATAAATGTCGATAGTTGTAGAGGGGCTTCAGGCCTTTTGTTCACAGGGTCACTATGAGTTGTGCTCAACTTGAAGGCAGTCAACAACAATAGCAACAACACAATAGCTCCTGCTAACAGTGTGGGCAGATAAAATAGTGCATTTTTGTGCATACTATTCTAACTCGTGTCACTTCAGTAAGTGAAAATATTTCAACAATAGTAGATGATATTTCTTTTCTGTTATTTAATAAGTTACTGTTGTTGTTATGCACCACCGACTCAGAATCAACTCGCATATGACCCTGTGGTGGATTTTCAGAGGCAACCATATTGTCCATCCTTCTCCCTTGGAGCGGCTGGTGACCTCAAACCATATGCCTTCAATTTTGCAATTCATCTTCTTGCCATTAGGTGCCAGAGTTAATAAAAAACTTCTGAACTGAATCCATTAAGTGAATTGATTTTTAACATCAAGAAAACAAAAGTTCTCACTACTGAACTAATAGATCATCATGGTAGATGGAGAAAAGATTGAATTGTCAATGACTTTATCTGGATCTTGAATCCACAATCAATACGCTTGGTACCAGTAGGATATCAGGAGATGTACTGAACTGGAAAAGTCTACAAAAGGGACCGCTCCAAATAATTGAGAAGCAACGATGTTAATTTGAGCACTAACGTACATTTGATTCAGGCCTTGGTCTTTTCAGACACTTGCTATGCTGCTGAGAGCTGGACCATCAATAAGAATGACAGGAGAAGAGTTGATGCTTTTGGATTATGTCAAAGGAGGTAAGTACTGAATATTCCACGGATTGCCCAAAGTGCAAACAGAAATGTCTTGGGAAGGTGCAGCCAGAATTCTCCTTTAAGGCAAGATCGGCAAATCCTCACACCACATACTTTGGCAGGTTGATATGAGAGATGTTCCTTGGAGAAGACTATCATATTGCAAAGGTAGAGGGATGACAAAGCAGAGGAAGATCCTCAATCAAGATAATTGACACAGGGACTGCAGCAACGGGCTAGAGTGTTCAGCTTCACTGAATTATTATTCAACTTTAACTGAGTCATTATTTTCTAGGTGGTATATGTCTTTATACTGTTGCAGTTCATGTGGAAAAAATAGTTTTAAGAAATTGACTTTTCCCTCTTTTCATTGTTACTAGTCAAATTTTTTAATATTTTTCTCTGCAGTTTATTGTATTCAGAGATAAGACTTTTTATCCAATTTAATTTACAATGCAGTAATTAGTATTGGGATTCAGGGACTGAGGCTTTGATAAAGACTGTATCTTACTGATCAGGAAAAAATAAAATGCAGAAATGATTATAGCAAAATAATTGTCAACAGTAGTACCAGGGCACAGTTTCAAAAGAAACAAAAACAAAAACAAAGCACTTCAAGTTATACAAAAGTGGCTCTAAACAAGAGAACTCTATGTTTTCAAGGTGGTGAAATTGGACACACTGCTGCATCATGTGGCATTAAAAGTTTAGGCAAATGACAAGACAGCAAGTATCCCCACAAACAGATGAAAGTTTGGGAATTAAAATAGGTTGTAAGTTACTAATACCAAAAGAAGATGCCTTATATTAAAATGAAGAGATACCACTGGTACTAATAATTGGTTCAATCTTTAAAGATGATGTTATCTTAATACCAAAAAAAATCTGATTTCAGACAAAGTGCAGTTAGTATTTTTAGAAGGCTAAATTACTAGAGGCTAAAACTCAGGAGTTACAAGTTTAAGTATTTAATAGACTTAAAATTGTGTACTTGTGAAGCTTTAATTATTTGTCATTATTTTCAGTAGCAAAGAATTGCAACCTATGTTCATGAGAAATGATTCATGACAAACCATTTTCAATAAGAAGCACATCAGTATCAACAAATAAATATATTAAAATACTAAGATATGAACTTTGATAAAATTAAAGAAGTCAGCTTAGAATAGTATCAAGTTATTTATAGAACTATTTGCCCATATTTTTAAAAAAATTTTATATTGGTTTGCTTACAGATTTTTTTAAAAAATACATTGTTTTACACTATTCTTCATTCATACTTTATTTTATATGATCATTTCCATGTATGATGTTTAATAAAATTAATCAACATTGAAAATTGTCCATCATTACCTTGTCTTTTCGCTCAGATCCTTCCCTTTTCCTTCATGCCTTCTCTCCACCCACCAAATTGTGCAACCCTGTGGTTTCACCCTTACCCATTCTCACCCCTTCCCCAGTTGGGTTTCCATACATTTTTTACTATTCTTCTATTTTCATAATGGCCTTATGCATTTGTCCTTATAATGCTGAATTAGTTCACTTAACATAATGCCCTCCAGTCTCTCCCAAGCTATGTTGTATTTTTTAAATCATTGCTCCTAAGTGCTGCATTATGTGAATGTACCACAATTTCTCAATCCATACAGTTGTGTTTGGACATTTGTGGTGTTTCCATGTTCTTGCAATGGTGAATAATATTCTATGAACATTAGTTTACAAATCTCTTGGGATATATTTCTAGTAGTGATATAGCTGGGTCATTCAGAGTTTGTATGTTCAACTTATTGAGGAAACAGAAAACTGCCTTCCAGGAATTATAATATTTTACAATCCCACCAAAAGTGTATGAGAGACACCACCTCTCCCCATCCCTTTGAACATTTACAGCTTGATGCCTTACTAAACTTTGGCACTGTTACTGGGGTGAGGAGAATTGATGCCTTTGAGCTGTGGTATTGGAAAAGAGTATTCAATGTACCATGGACTGCCAAGAAAATAAATAGATTCATCCTGGAGAGGGTTAAACCAGGCTGCTCCTTGGAGACAAGGATTCTGAGGCTTTGTCTGACATACTTTGGACATGTTGTAAGGAGGGACAGGTCCTTGGAAAGGGACATCATGCTTGGGATGGTGGAGGGACAGCACAAGAGGGTAAGACCCCCTGTGAGGTGGATTGATTCAGTGACTGGGGTAATCGGGATGGGGGTGTCAGAGGCACTGTGATTGGCACAGGACAGAGCAGAGTTTAGGGCTGTTTACATAGGGTCACTATGAGTCACAAGCGACTCGACGACACATAACAACAACATTTTGTATTTATTTCACAGGCATCGTAAATTTTCTATTTTTCTGTATTTTCCAAAGCTAACTATAATTCTTAACTGTGTCTAACTTAGTTCATTATAATAATTTATTGAAGACTTAGTATTGGCCAGAAAATATAATTAAAATAGTTCATAACCTAAAAAGAAAAACAACAACCAAATAGAATACTTGAATACTTCTTTACCTCCAGAAGGAAAAGATTGCTAACCCAATTACAAAGTAGACAAAGGACATGGAGAGACTTTTCACAGAGGATGGATGAAACTCAGATGGTCAGTAGACACCTGAAAATATACTCAAAATCACTGACAATAAGAGAGATGTAAATCAAAACTAAAAAGAGACCAACCATCTTACCCCAGTTGTTGTTGTTGTTATGTGCCGTCGAGTTGCTTGCCACTCATAGTGACCCTATGTACAACAGCCCTAAACTCTGCTCTGTCCTGTGCCAATCGCAGTGTCTCTGACACACCCATCCTGATTATCCCAGTCACTGAATCAATCCACCTCATAGAAGGCCTTCCTCTCCTGCGCTGTCCCTCCACCCTCCCAAGCATGATGTCCCTCTCACAACATGCCCAAAGTATGTTAGATGGAGCCTCAGAATCGTTGCCTCCAAGGAGCTGCCCGGTTTAACCCTTTCCAGGATGAATCTGTTTGTTTTCCTAGCAGTCCATGGTATTCTCAATACTTTTCTCCAGCAGCACAGCTCAAAGGCATCAATTCTCCTTCTATCCTCCTTAGTCATTGTTCAACTCTCTGATGCTTAACAAGTGATAGCAAAGACCATGGCCTGTACCAGATGCACCTTAGTCTCCAGAGAGACACCATTGCTTTTCAGTACTTTGGAGAGGTCCATAACAGCAGACTTTCCCATGACTCTGAGAAGAATGGGAATACCAGAATACTAGATTGTGCTAATGAGATACCTATGTTTAGACCAAGAGGCAGTCCTCAGAATAGAGCCAGGAAACACTGAATGGTTTAAAATTGGGAGGGGCATAAGCCAGGGAGGTGTCCTGTCTCCATACCTTTTCAACTTGTATGCAGAACAGATTGTCTGGGAGGCTGGGCTCTATGAGGAGAAATGAGGCATCAGGATTGGTGGAAAATCTATCAACAATCTGCGATATGCAGATGACACAACCCTGCTTGCTGAAACTGAAGAGGACCTGAAGTGTTTGCTGCAGAGGGTCAAGGACTGCAGCCTCCAATATGGATTGAGGCTCAATGTCAAGAAGACAAAGATCCTCACC
>NW_006399908.1:5998563-6003721 GCF_000299155.1 Elephantulus edwardii
TTTGTGTATTTTTTTCTTTCTATCTTAGTTAGAAAGTGAAATTTAATTATTTTTATACTTCAAGATAGAACACTAAAGAATCTAAATCCGAGTTGTCGGGGTCTATATGTTTGAATCAATATTTTTTAGTCGTATCCTTTACTTTATGACACATATTCTTTTCTTCTTTCTTTACTGGTTTGCTTCCAAAGTTTGTTTACATTGTGTTTCTCACTGTTCTTCACTCACACTAAGCTTCATACAATCATTCACATGCGTCACGTTTTATATCATGAAGCACCATTTGACCTGGCCCATCATTATCCTGTCTTTTCCCCCAGATCCTTCCCATTTCCTTTCCCCTTCCCTCCAGTTATCAAACTGTGCAACCCTGTGGTTATGTCCCTACCCATCCTCAGCCCTCCACCTACTTGAGTTCCCATGTTTTACCGTTGTTATCCTTCTATTTTTACAGTAATGGTCTTATGCAATATTTGTCCTTACGAAACTGTTAGTTCACTCAGCCTAATGCTCTCCAACCTCTCCTAAGTTATGTAATATTTTTCTAAATTGTTTGCTTTTGAGTACTGCCTGATATTCCATTGTGTGATTGTACCACAATTTCTCAACCCCTTCTGTTGCAATTGGGCATCTGGGCTGTTTCCATGTTCTTGTCATGTAAATGATACTGCTATGAACATTGATGCAAAAATCTCCATTTGCGTCTCAGTTCTAATTTCCTTGGAGTATATTTCTGGCAGTGACATAACTGGGTCATACGGAGTCTCTACTCTTAACTTTTTGAGGAAACTTCAAACTTCTTCCAGAGTAGTTGTACCATTTTACAATCCCACCAACAGAGTATAAGAGATAACACCTCTCCATATCCTCTTGAACATTTATTAGTAACTGCCCTACTAAATTTTGCCACTTTACTGTGGTGAGATGGTATCTCATAGTAGTTTTGATTTTCATCACTCTTCTAGTCAGTGATTTTGAGCATCTCTTCATGTCTGATGGCCACCGGAATGTTTTCCTCTGTGCAAAGTCTTTCCATGTCCTTTGCCCATTTTGTAATTGGGTTATCAGTCTTTTCCTTCTGAAAGTGCAGGAGTATCCTGTAACTTTTATTATGAGACCATTGTCTGAGATACTATTGCCAAATGTTAGTTCCCACTTAGGGATAGATAGGCTTTCTTTTTACCCTGTTGGAAAAAGTTTTTGATGCTCACAGGGATTTAATCTTTAGAATGTCCCATTCATCAATTTTATTCTCAGGCCTGCCTTTAATTGTTTTTAGTGAAACATTCTTCTAGGTAGTGTATCCCTGGTATGTCCACTTGCTGTGCAGAGGTAACTCGTGGTTGCTGTGAAGCTAAACACTGTGACACTGATGAGTCAAATGTGAGAATGGTTACCCATGGTGGACAGTGTTTGGTGGGGCTCCCCGATTAAAAGAAGCTTGGAAGCAGGAGTGGCATCCACTTCTGTAATAACTTGCCTCTAGAAACCCTATGAACCTGGAGAGAGGATGAAAGTTATACAGGAGAAAGTTATCCAGGATTTTCGATCATAGGGTTGCTATGAGTTGCCTGCGACTCGACAGTGCTTAACAAAAACAACAACAGATATTACATAACTGGCTGTATTTGGCAGGTTCTTTATAACATAAACTCAGACTCTGAACTTGTTCCCAGTTTGTCTCTTATGAACTTCAGAGTTTCTGGCTTTACTCCTAAGTCTCTGATTTACCTTGAGTTGATTTTTGAGTATTTTGTGAATTTGTGTCCAGTTTCAGCTCTTCAGGTAGTATTTCAATTTGCCAGCACCTTTTGTTGAAGAGAATGTCATTTCCCCATTTGATCAGTTTAATTTCCTTGTTGAATACCAGTTGTCTGGATAAATGAGTCCATTCCTGAGATCTCAATTCTGTTGCATTGGTCTATGTGCTTGTCTTTGTACCAGTACCATGCTGTTTTGGTTACTATTACTGTGTAGTAGATTTTTAGATCAGGGAGTGTTATACCGCCCACATAATTTTTGTTTTTCAGAAGTGCTTTGCTTATGCAGGGTCTCTTCCCTCGCTAAATAAATCTAAAACTTTCTATTTCAGTCTCCTTAAAAAATGCATAGAGAAGTGTACTAGGGGTGGAGGGTGGGGGGAAGGGACGTGGGAATTCTAAACTAATGAAGGATTTTTTTTTCTTTTTTTTTCTCTCTTCGGAGGGGGAAGCAAGCTGGTGGGGAGGGGTGGGAAGGGAGAAAATTGCGGCAATGAATGAATGGAAATCCAAAACCTTGTAAAAAAATAAAAATAAAAAAAATTATTTGAAAAAATGCACTTGCTGTCTGGAATGGGATTGCATTGAACATGTAGATTGCTTTTGGTAGTATTGTCATTTTCACAATATTGAGTCTTTTTACTTAACAGAGCAAGTTTTCCCATTTATTTAGGTGTTTTACTGTGTCTTGAAGAAATGTTCTGTAGTTTTCTTTGTGCAGGTCTTTTGTGTCTCTAGTTAGGTTCACTCCCAAGTATCTCAATTTGTAGTTGTAAGTGGTATTGCTTTCTTAGTTTCCTTCTCTGTGTGTTTGGGGATTCTTTTTTGTTTGTTTTGTTTTTGGTTATTGTATAGGAATCCCACTGATTTTTCCTTTTTTTATATTGATCTTGTATCCTGCAATACTAATAAATTGGTCCACTAGCTCTCACAGGGTTGGTTTTTTTGTTTTTTGTTTTGTTTGGGTTTTTTGTTTTGTTTTTGGTGGTGTTTTGTTTTGTTTTTTTATGGGGTTGAGTATTTGGGGTTTTCTGTGTACACTATCATATTGTCTGCATATGGTGACACTTTAATTATTTCTTTGCTGATCTGAATGCCTTTCATTTCCTTCTCTTGACCTAGCAAGTACATCCAACACAACATTGAATAGAAGTAGTGATAGTGGCATACATTTCTGATCTCTGTTCCCAAGGAAAATGCTTTTAGTCTTTCTCTATTGAGAATGATATTGGATCTAGGTTTCACACATATACTTTTTACTAGGTTGAGGAAATCCCCTTATATCCTAATTTTGATTAGAGTTTTAATCGGTAAAGGGTGTTGGATTTTATCAAATGCCTTTTCTGCATAAATTGCTAAGATCACATGGTTCTTATTATGTCCTTTGACAAAGTGGTGAATACATTGATTGTCTGTATGTTGAATCATCCTTGCATTCCTATTATGAATCCCACTTGGTCATGATGAAATTTTTTTCTGTTTGCTCATGGATTCTATTGGCTAAAATTTTGTTAAGGATTTTGTGTCTATCTTCATGAGAGATAATGATCTGTAGTTTTCTTTCTTAGTAATATCTTTGCCTAATTTTGGTAATAGTGTATGTTTCTGGGAATGTTCCTTCTTTTTCTATTTTTTTAGATAACTGTAGAAAGATTGGTGATAAATCTTCTCTGAATTTTTGGTAGAATTCAGCCATAAAGCCATCTGGTCCAGGACTTTTTTTGTGAAGATCTTTTTATGACCTGCTCAATTTCTTCTTTGTATTGGATCTGCTTAAGAGTTGTATATCTGTCCATGTCAATTATGGTAGGGTTTAAGTTTCAAAGAATTTGTCTATTTCCTCTAAGTTTTCAAATTTATTAGAATATAGCTTTTCATCATATTCTGATACTACAGATTTAATTTCTTCTGGTTCTGTTGTGGTATCAGGTCTATCATTAATTCATTAATCAATTAATTGAGTTATTAGCATCTTCTCTTTTTTTTTCCCTTTTCTTCAATTTACAAATGGTTTCTTAATTTTAATGACCTTTTTGAAAAACCAGCTCCTGGTTTTGTTGATGGTTTCAACTGTGTGGTTTTTTTTTTTTATCTCATTGATTCCAGCTCTTGTTCTTATAATTTCCTCTATTCTAGAAGCTGTGTGGTTAGATTATTGTTCTTTGTTCTATTTGATCAAGGTATTGATTTAGATCAATAATTTTTTTCTTTCTGCATTTTTTGTGTTTGTCTATTGCTATGAAGAGGCTTCTAAGGAATGCCATAGCTGCACCCCAGAGATATTGATAAGTTGTATTTTCATAATCATTTGTGACAAGGAATTACTTTGTTTCTTCTATAACCCAGCTGCGTTCTAGCAGTGTTACTTAGCTTCCATACTGGTGGTTTTATAAGCTTTATCCTATTGTGTTTAATTTCTAGTTTTATGACATTCTGGTCTGAGAAGATGCTTTGCATTATTTCAGTGTTTTTTTTTAATTTTTATAAGCTTACTTTGTGCTCTAATATGTAATCAATTCTGGAAAACTATCCATGTGCACTTGAGAAGAAAGTTAATTGAGTTTTAGTTGGAAGCAGTACTCAGAATATATCCACAAGGTCAGTTAGTTGAATGCATCGTTTAGATCTGTATTTTTGTTACGTTTCTTTTAAGTTGACCTATCCTTTGGTGCTCACATGCATTCGAGGGAGACCCTCAATGAGCTGTATTGACTCAGTGACTGGGTTAATAAGGATAGACGTGTCAGAGACAATAAGTTTGGCTCAGGATAGAGCAGTTTTCAAAGCAGTTAGGGTTGCTAAGAGTTGGAAGTGATTAGACTGCACATAACAACTATATCCTTTGGTGAGAGTGGTGTGTTAAACTCTCTTACCACTATAGTGATACTGTCAATATCTTTCTTCAATTCTGTTAATAGTTGTTTTATGTATTTAGCAGGTCTACCATTTGGTGGATAGATCTTGACCAATGTTATGTCTTCTTGACCTACTTTGCATTTAATCATTATATAGTGTCCTTCCATATCGTTTATGGTCATTTTCATTCCGGAATGTGTTTTACCAGGCATTAATATTGCCACAATTGTTTTTTTATAATGCCTTTGCTTGGTATATTTTTTTTCCGGCCTTTGATTTTGATTCTATCTTTCTCTTTATTTCTTAGATGGTTCTCTTATAGACAATGTATTGATGGACTTAGGGTTTTGTTAATTGTTGATATGGGGGGTTTGTTGTTGTTTTTTGTTTTGTTTTATCCATTCTGCTACTCTTTTTCTCTTGATTGGTGGATTTAATCCATTCACATTAAGTGTAATTATTGACAGACCAGGTTTTAGCATTGTCATTTTTATGTGTTTCTTTTTGTTGTGTTTCTTGTTACTATGATCCATCCATTTTCC
>NW_006399908.1:6004056-6006923 GCF_000299155.1 Elephantulus edwardii
TTTAGTATTTTTGTGTTTTATTTTGGAGTATCTGACTATGATATTTCTTGGTGTTTTTCTTTTAGGATCTAGTCTATTTGGTGTTCACTGAGTTTCCTGAGTGTGGATTTCCTTGTTCTTCATGATACCTGGGAAATTTTCTTCTAGTACTTATTCCTCAATTTTCTGAGATTTCCCTGTCACTCCTCTGTTCTAGAATTCTAATCATGTATATGTTATTTCTTTTCATGTCATCTCACATGATTCTAATGTTGGTGTTGTTTTGCGTTTTTTTTTCCCATATTATGTTTCATATAAGATTTTTCTTCTAATATGCTTCTGGTGAAGTCGTTGTCTTCCAGCTCACTGACTCTCTGTTCTACCTCTTCTCTTCTACTCTTTGTCCTTTCAGCATGTTGGACACTTCTGCCATTTTGGTCTTAATATTCTGAATTTCATTTGCATGGATTTCTCATATTTCCAGCAATGTATTGGTTGTACCCTCTCTATCTTCTGATAATGTTTTAGGTTATTATAACTCTTTATCTATAGTTTCAATTATTTCTTCTATCTTTTCCAATTTCTTCTGTAGTTGTGCAAGTATGTCCTTAATCCACATACTTCTTCTGGCTCTGTGTCTCTTGATTGCTTTCTTAGTGATTTCTGTTGCTTCTTCCATCATTTGAAACCTTCCATAGATGCTCAAGTAAATCCTTACCAATATATTTCTTCTGGCTATCTACCTCTAGGGTATTCTCTTTAGTTGTGGCTTCATTGTTTCTTCCATCATTGGTACTTTTCTTCATTAGAGTATGAATGTCTCCATATCAACATATATCATCTTTCTCTTTGACTCTGGTGTATTCATAATGTCTGCAATATTCTGTTTTTTAAAAGAAGGCTTAATTTGTTTTTCACAGTGTTTGAAACTGCCTGCTATTCTCTTGATATTATGTGAAATTTTTCTTGATAAGTATTAGGTGGCTTCTACAGTGTCTGTGTAAGTTGGTGGTGGTTCTTGTCTTTATGATGTTATTAATTAGTTGCTGGGTTAAAACGTTCATTCTATGGGTGAGTGAGCAACTCACTCTGCTGAAAGTACTTTAGGGGGGAATTTGCCTTTCCTAAGACCCGCCCTTGGAGAGGGACATCATGCTTGGGAGGGTGGAGGGACAGGGCAGGAGAGGAAGGCCCTCTATGAGGTAGTTTGATTCAGTCACTGGGACAATCGGGATGGGAGTGTCAGAGACAGTGCAATTGGCACAGGACAGAGCGGAGTTTAGGGCTGTTGTACATAGGGTCACTATGAGTCGCAAGCAATTCAACGGCACATAACAACAACAACAACAAATCCTCTAAGTTCTCTCTATTCTCCACTGTATCCCTGCAGGAATATTACCTTGGTGCCGTACCATGTTCCAAACTCTATTATCCTACTTCATATAGGAAGTGCCTGGGTGATGTGAGACCATGTGTTCTACTTGAGAAATTTCTCATGTACCTTTTCTCTCAAAGTTTAATGTCTTCCATTGTCTCTAGACTGGTATGAAATCAGGACCACCAGCTCAAGCAGCTTTTGTACAAGGGTATCTCAAGTCAGTCCTTCTTCTCACAGATTTGAGAAAGACTTTCCTCTGTGTAGCTCTATTCCCAAGATATCTCATTCTATTTGGTCCATGGTGGCCCTGTAAGCACAAAAGCAATAATCTACAATAATCTCAGGGCTGCTTCAGTCTCCTATCCCCATAAGAAATTGAGTGTGTTTACCGTGGGCATAGAGACTCATGTCTCTCACCTTTTCTCCTGCAGCTTAATGTCTGTCTTTGTCTCTGCAGTGGCGTGAGATCAGGACCACCAGCATAAGTGGCTTATGTGTCTGGGAGTTTCAAGTCAACCTTCCCTCTCATAAAGACCTGAGAAAATCTTTCCCTTGTTTATAGCTCTGTGTCCCAAAGTTTCTTGTTCCGTTTGGCCCCTGAGATGGTACTGCAGCCACAGAAGTAAGGATCCTTAAATGAAGAAACTTGTATCTCTAGAGAAGCATCAGTGACATCTACCCCCAAGCAATGTACATTATTCTGTAAACTTCTATTATGAGCTTCTTGTCCGAGTTGTTATTACCATATTTTTTTCTTTTCCTCAATGGGTAATTTTATTTTCACCCTGTTGGAAAACATTTTTTATTAGCACAGAGATTTAATCTTTAGAAAGTTCTATTCATCTATTTTATCCTCTCCAGGTTGTGCATATCTCACTGTATTTGGCAGGCTCTTTGTATAATAGTCTAGGCCTTAAATGCTTGGTTCCAGATTGTCTTTATGAACTTCATGGTTTTTAATCACAGATCTGTAAGCCATCTTGGGTTGTTTTTTTGTGTATGGTATGAGATCTGGATCTTGTTTCAGCTTTCTACAGGTAACAGTCAAGCTTTGCCAGCACCATTTGTTGAAGAGGGTGTTATTTCGTAGAATATCAGTTGACCAAAGAGAGGTTGGTCCATTTCTGGGTTCTCAATTCTGTTCCATTAATCCATGTGGCTGCCATTGTACCAGTAACATGATGTTTTGATTACTACCACTGTGTAGTAGATTTTAAAGTAAGTGGTGCTGTTTTGATTACTACCACTTCATTTTTGGTTTTTAGAAGTGCTTTTCTTATTCAGAATATTTTTAGTCTACAAATAAACTTGGCAATATCCTTTTAAATCTCCTTGAAAAACTCATTTTATATCTGCATTGGAACATATAGATTATTTTTTGTAGAGTTGTCATATTCACAATATTGAGTCTTTCTGTCCATAAAAAGTGCATATATCCCCATTTATTTGTTTTTTTTATTGTGTTTTGAAGAAATGTTCTCTAGTTTTCCTTGTATAGGTCTTTTGCATC
>NW_006399908.1:6008438-6015224 GCF_000299155.1 Elephantulus edwardii
AAAAAACAAAACAAAACTAGCCTCCAGGGATTGATGGCATACCAATTGACATATATAAACAAACATACACTGCCCTGGACTCTTCCCAAATTATACCAAAAAATCTGGAGGACAACCAGCTGGCCAACTGGAAGAGATTCATATTTGTTTCAATTCCAAAGAAAAGCCATGAAGATGACTATTACTGCTAATGTCAGAGAGATCTTGACTTAAAATAGGAAGTATCAGAAGAATGTTTATTTGTGTTTTCTTTATATCCAATGATATTTGACTGTGTGGATCATAACAATCTATAGCTAACACTGAGAAAAATGAGAATCCAAAAACACTTATTTGTGCCCATGCAAAACCTATACAAAATGCAAGATGTCCCAATAGAACAAAGAAATACTGAATGATTATAAATCATAAAAGAAGTGTATCAAGTTTATATTCTTTTTCTACACCATTCATTCTGTACACTGAGCAAGTAATTCAAGAAGCTGGATTATATGAAGAAGAAAGTGACAGAAGAATTAAAGGAGGACTCTTCAACATCCTACACTTTACAGATGATACAAGTTTGCTTGCAGACAATGAAAAGGACTTGAAATAGTTGTTGCAAAACATAAGACTACAGATTTCAATATAGGTTACATCTAAATATCAAGGAAACAACAATCTTCACCATTGGATCAAAAGACAATTTCTTAAGAGATGGAGATAAGATTGAAGTAGCTCCTATTTCATTTTACCCTATTTACTTGGATCTGAAATCAACACTCATTTTATAGTCAAGAAATTAAAAAAAAAAACAACACCAAAACCCAAGCACCTCGTAGTGTTGGGTAAATGTACTGTCAAGGACCTCCACTCTCAGTAGTCTTGGGAACAAACCTTAAGGAAAAAGTCTTAAAAGTCTTTCTAATCCCTAGTTTAGATCCATCTATAGTTTACTCTCTCATATACTGTTGACGAGTGTGAAATTTATATAATATTTGGAAGAACTAGAACAATAACTGAAACAACATAAAAATGCTTCTTCTATATATAAATATACAACACACAACAAAGCATTCTAATTAATACAAATAAACTATAAATGTATTTTCTAAGCATCATTTTCAATAGGAGAAATTGGTAAAGAAAAGAATTCTATATCATAATAGAGATAGTTACATCGTTATGGGGGTGATCAAGAACTTTTGAGAGGTGAAAATTAGGTATGTTATTTCTCTATATCTCTATACAAATGTTTGAGAAACATATGGCCAAATACAAAACGGCATGACTTTTGTCACTTTATAGTTTTCATTAAGTAAAACAGCCTTCTAAAAAATATGGTATATAGTGTTCTAAGATAATTTTTTGGCTTAGTTTCAAGGGGAAAAAAAGGAAAAGAATTCAAACTCTAATTGCAGAAATCACATAAAGTATTAAGAAACTGTGCTGCAACCCTGGAGGCATGCAGTTCAAATCTATCAGCTTCTTCACGCGAGAATTTCCATTCGATTCACTGCCTCTGAAAAGCTACTGGGAGGTCACTCATGGGTCATTTCTCACTTGTGGGCACATAACAGAATTATTCTCAGTTGTTAGTGCTTTCATATTTGAGTATATGGTATCTGAGTGAGAAAAAAACGCAAGTTTTATATTATTCTCGACTAACTTTGATATGTTTTGAATCCTTTCCTATCCAAATCCATTTGTGTTTTCACACTTGTGAAAATTAATATATGCCAGAAAACAACAAGAAACAATGAATCTGTGCTTTACAGTGTTATTGAATGCCCTTTTAAATTTAGAACACACTATTTTATGATGGAGGAGTTTTCTTCTCAAAATTACTTTCACTGAATTTGACTTTGCCATGTGGATAGGTTGTTGTTTGTTGTTATGTGCCATCGAGTCGCCTGCGACTCGTAGCGACCCTATGTACAACAGCCCTAAACTCCGCTCTGTCCTGTGCCAATCGCACTGTCTCTGACACTCCCATCCCAATTATCCCAGTCACTGAATCAATCCACCTCCTAGAGGGCCTTCCTCTCCTGCGCTGTCCCTCCACCCTCCCAAGCGTGAGGTCCCTCTCTAAGGACCGGTCTCTCCTCACAACATGTCCAAAGTAAGTTAGACAGAGCCTCAGAATCCTTGCCTCCAGGGAGCCACCCGGTTTAACCCTTTCCAGGACAAATGTGTTTGTTTTCCTAGCAGTCCATGGTATTCTCAATACTCTTCTCCAGCACCACAGCTCAAAGGCATCAATTCTCCTTCTATCCTCCTTGGTAGGAATGTGTAAATAGCCTGTTTAAACCTACTCACAAGGAGATTGGCTATCTACCAATCCACAAGGAGATTGATTAGTCTTAAAATTAAATTCAACAATCCAGAAGCAGTGGAAGAGTCCTTTCCCTGTCATGGAAGAAGAAGCAAGTGAATGTAGCAAGTCTTTTGGGCCCAGAAAGTCTTGTTTCAGCTATGCCAGCAGTGGCCATGATTGAACCAAAAACCAAAATGATATGGAGCTACTTTGGGACTACTACCCTTCATGGATAGGACATGAGTTAATCTAAGAAACTTTGCTCAACTTTGTTGGACAATGGGGCAGTTGGTGGGAGAGCCAGTATTAGCAAAACTAAGAACTTTGTATCACTGTCTTGTAGCCGTGAGGCTCAAAGCGATGGAGTCTGTGAGCACATTTTGGAAACTATCCTGAGTAGAGTCTGCTAGTACCCTGGATTATAATCTTTTAACATGCCAACTAAGGTTCTCTATAGTTTATGAGCTATCACATCAGATTTTAGACCCAGTAAAGTACCAAGATTGGTGTTGAGATGCATACAAAGAGTTGCAGGAGTGTGGGAGACATGTCTGACCTCATGGGAATTGGTTTCATAATATTGATGCTGTTCCCTTTGGTGAAATTGTTAAAGGTCAAATATGGCATCTCAATGTGTCTCTTGCTCTTTTTACAGTGATACATATACACAATCACATATCTTTTTCTTGAGTATTTCCTCATTTTAACAGTTTTATTTTGTTTTTGGGGGTTTTTTTATCTAATGGGGTTTCTCTAGACCTTGTTATGTGCCAAAGGTACTACACCCTAACTTTAAAGGCCATGGGGGTAGATTTCTTTAGTATGTTCATAGACTAGGTTAGTTTTTTCTGTTCTTGTGTGGCACATGTGGGACATCCTCCTGAAGACATCTTCTCTCCTGAAGTCTGTTGTTTTCACAACAAGAATTTTTGTTATTTTCACAAACAGGCTATTTCAGAAGTGTTGCAAGTCAAGGGCACCAAAGTAAGCATTGTTTATTTATTTATTTATTTATTTATTTCGCCCTATTGTCAAAGGTCTGCAGAGTGCTGTGACCAGGGTCCTCAACTCTCTTCACCACTCCCTGTGATGGTTCAGTGTCAAGTCTTTGACTAGGTGTAGGTGATGTCTTGATAGGGTCTTGCATATTGTTGAATCTTTTTTTTTAGTGGGGGGAGGGGGCCTGTGGGCTGCATGTCCAAGGGCCCTAAGCTGTGGACACAAGGAGGTAAAATGGGGCTTTGAAGGAAGAGGATGGGGGCTAGGTGTTTCCCCTTCCAAGGGAGATGGGCCTATCTCTCTGCAGGGCGCAACTCTAGTTCCCATCAGCCGGCAGGGGTAACTCTCACCTGTGGAAGCAGAGGCAAAATGACGCTTTGAAGGCAGAGGGCTGTAATTATGTGTTTCCTCATCCGAGGAAGGTGGTTGTCGATGGATAGTGGTATGTAGACGACTGAGCCATCAAATCCTAATTAACTACAGAGTGTGCGAGGTGCTGGAAGGGCAAGGAGAAAAATCTGAGCTGGATGCTATCAGAGCATGGGTTGGAGTGGGAACAAGACATACGTGCTGAAAGGGGTGGTGGGTAGGACCAGCACCTGATCCACTACCTGAATAATGAGAAAGGTCTTTCCTCTGTTCTTTTGGGAAAAATTCTGGTCAGTCAAATACTACTTTAGAGTTGAGTACCCAGATTAAGACATACTATGGGGAAGGTTAGGGCATTTACTCCTGAAATAATAGACCTCAGAAAGCTGTGGGTGCTCATATAGGGCTAACATGCCATGATGAACATGCACAGTATGAGTTAAAAACAAGTATAAGGAACAAGGAAGTGGACAAAGTCCACTGTTGATGTGTCATGTACTGGTCAAGGTCTGCTGGCAAAGCATAGAAGAAAATGTTTTTGTAGTCTGTTAACAAGGCAAGGAAACGTTCTGTTTTGAGAAATGTTCATAACAGAAAGAAGACAAAACAACAGATGTTGTTTTTAGAAATAAAGTCTCAGCAGAAACTGGAGCTTAGAGGGTATATAAGAAAGGAGTTCAATAATAAACTTTGCTATCTGCCATCAGCTGGTAGCCTCTCTGTGTCTTCTTTTAAACCATGTCTTTCCCTATGGGTATCTGGATCAATATAATGAGGCTGGACACCGTTAGAAAACTCTTTGTACAATAGAGCATATTTAGAGAAGACTAGGAAATGTGGCACCAGAGGTAGAATCTCCTCACTGGGAATCACATAGGAGAAGGAAAAGTTGCAAAGAGACACTACTGATTGGACTGAAGAATGAGAGAAGTATGAATGTAGGAAAATTAGTGATTGCTAAGGGAAAAATGGAACTTATAATATTGACATACTAGGCATTGGCAAAATGAAATGCATTGGCATGGGACATTTTATATATGATCTACCAAGCTGGAGGTGAAAAGGTGAGGAAATAATGAGGTTGCTTGGGGAGATAAAGAGACTATTTCTAGATTCATCTTGAAATACAATGTTGTGAGTGACAGGATAATACCATATGCATAGAAGGAAGACCTGTTAATACCACTATCATTAAAATATATGTGCCAACAACTAGGGCCAAATGGCAACTTCATGATACATGGAAACGAGATTGAGATTGTTGGTAACTCTAGCTTGTTTGGTTTCACAATCAACACTCTTGGCACTAGCAATCAGGGGATAAAAATATGAATTGCTTTGGAAAAGTCTGCTGTCAGGAACCTCTCTAGAATGAATACTGAAGAGCAAAGACGTCAGTCTGGAGACTAAAGTGTGTCTGATCAAAGCCATGGTCTTCACAGTTACTTTACTATGCATCTAAGACCTGAACAATAACTAAAGATGATGGAAGGATCTATGTCTTTGAGTTGTAGTGTTGGAGAAGTGTGTTGAACATACTGTGGACTGCCAGGAAAACAAAGAGATCTGTCATGGAGAAGGTGAAAGGCAAGGATTTCAATTTATTTTGGACATGTGGCCAAGAGGGACAAGTCCTTGGAGAGGGACATCATGCTTAGAAAGGTGGAGGGACAGCAGAAGAGAGGAAGAACTATAATGAGATGGATTGACTCAGTGACTGGAGAAATGAGATTAGGTCTGTTGGAGATGATGAGATTGGCTCAGGTGTCTAAGCTTATATAAAGCCATTATGACTTACAGGTAACTCAATGGCACACAACAACAACAACAACAAGAAGTTAATTCTGAGTTCATTCTGACTCCATGGTACACAATAACAACTTAACTGTTAGGATGATATACAGCACTGAGCTTAAGTTTGAGGGGGGAAATGGTCATTTTTTAAAGGCTTAAAAAGTGTGAATTCTGTTGTAAGTTAACAAGTGATTTTGTTTTATTATGATTCTTGTCAAGGAAAGCGGAAAAAAAAGAGTTGTTATCTAGTCAATTCTATGTCATGCATTCGCTGTGTCATAGAATAGAATTTTATATTCATGGAATATTTATGGTCATGATCATTCTTGGAAAGTACCTCTGACTAGGTTCAAACTGCTAATCTCTCTGTCCGTAGTCCACCTCTTAGGCTTCTGCATCATCTATCTACTACTATTACTTCAGATACTTTTTGTTTTCCAATTGCTGATTTAACACACCCTTATCCACCTATCTGAGTACTCTCTGGTGGCGCTATCTGGTGTGTTGTTGTTGTTGTTAGGTGCCATTTCATTTAGTATGACACATAGAGATCCTATAGACAGCAGATATGAACTCTGTCCTGTCATGAGCCATCCTCAGAGTATCTGATGCACTTTAGTCCTTCGCTACAGAAACTGTGCCAATCCATTTGCATGAGAATCCTCTTTTCTTTCACCGATCCTGCACTTTTCCAAGTGTGATGTCTCTCTCCAAGGAATGGCCCCTCCTAGCGACATGCCAAAAATATGAAAACGGCTGTTGTTACATGCCGTTGAGTTGAGTCTGACTCATAATGACCCTGTGAACAAAAGATATGAACAATGTTCAGTTGTAGAATGTTGTTTCTTTAATGTTCATAGAATTTCTGAAGGCGTATTATTGCAAAGGCCTGTTGTTAAGGAAGTGGATGTTAATCCTGCTTCCAAGGCTTTATAAATCTGGAAGTTCGACCAAGCCTTTCCACCATAGATGACCATTATGGCATTTGCCTCCAAGGACAATATAGTTGCATATTTTCCAAGACATATCTGTTTACTATTTTGGTAGTTGTTGTTTTCTTTTATATTCAGTACTATTCTCCAGCAAAACTCAAAGGGATCAATTCTTCTGTCATCCTTATTAATTATACAGTTTTCAGAAGCATAGCAAGTGATTGAAAACACCAGGATCTGAATTGGGTGCACGTTAATCTTCAAACTGACATCATTGTTGTTGTTTTGTTGTTGTTATGTGCTGTCGAGTCGTTTTCGACTCATAGCGACCCTATGCACAACAGCCCTAAACCCTGCTCTATCCTGCGCCAACTGCACTGCCTCTGACACACCCAT
>NW_006399908.1:6017594-6018736 GCF_000299155.1 Elephantulus edwardii
TCTTCACCATCCATCCTAATGCTGCCAATTGGTCCAGTGGTGAGAATCATTACTCTTCTATCATTACTCTTCAATAATTTGGGACACCTTTAACTGCAGATTTTCCCTGTGCAATTCTTATCTCCTTATTTCCTGACTGCTGGTACCAAAGGTGTCAATTGTGGATCTAAGCATGATGAAGCTGTTGACAGTTTCAGTCTCTCCTCTCAATCCATCATGACGCCACCTATCAGTCCAATGGTAGAATCTTTGTTTTCCTGACATAGAGATGCAATCAATACTGAAGACTGAATTCCTTGATCTTCTTCAACAAGTGCTTTAAGTCCTCCTTACTTTTAGCAAGCAAAGTGTTGTCATCTCCATAACAAAAGTTATTGATGAGTCTCCCTCCAGTTCTGATGTCACATATAGAGTCCAGCTTCTTGAGTAAATTTTTCAGCATACAGACTAAATAGATATGGAGAGAGAATATAACCTTGACCCTTTTCAGTTTTAAACGATGTGGTGTTCTCTTGCTCTGTTCTCACGACAGATCCAGGTATAAGTTCAACATGAACAAAATTAAACGCTTCATGACTCCCATTCTTCTCAGTGTCAGCCACAGCTTGTTAGATTCACACAGTCAACTGCCTTTGCACAGTCAATAAAGCACAAATAGACATTCTTCTCATATTCTTTACTTTCAGCCAGGAGCCATCTGACATCAGCACTAATATCCCTGGTGCCACAACCTCTTCTAAAACCTGTTTAAACTTCCGGCAGGTCCATGTCTATATACATTTTTTTAATGATCTTCAGCAGTATTTTGCTTATTGTTGTTGTTATGTGCCATCAAGTCACTTGCAACTCATAGAGACTCTTTGTACAACAGCCCTGAAACCTGCTCTATCCTGTGATAATTTTACTGTCTCTGTTAAATCTATCCTCATTACCCCAGTCACTGTATCAATCCATGACAAATTGAAGCCTACATTTTTAATTGAAACAAGTCAATTGGTATCCTATCAATTCCTAGGGCCTTATTTTTTGCCAACGCTTTTGACATATTTTCCACTTCCTTTTTCATTACCTTTGGCTGCTCTTCATATGGCACTTATTGAAATCAGTTCTTTCAGGTACAGTAATTCTGTGTTTTCCCTCTA
>NW_006399908.1:6018841-6025916 GCF_000299155.1 Elephantulus edwardii
ATATTGAGACTTGAGGCTTCCTGACTCCTGGTATAAAGTGTATGGACTGTGAATCCAAGGAATGAAATTGTTGGTGATTTCAGTCTATCATACTGTGCTTACTGGTCCAGTGGTAAGAATTTTTGTTCTCTTAACATTGAGAAGGGTGCAACAATGAATGAATGGAATTCCAAAATCCTTGTAGATGTTCACTGAAATGAAAAATAAACAAATGAAATGAAATTTAAAAAAATAATCCAAAAAAAAACCCCAAAAAACCCACATTGAGATGAAATCCATATCAAAGGCTAAAATCTTCTACATCAAGCACTTTAAGTATTACTTATTTTCAGAAAGCGATGTTTTGTTATTTGCATAATATATTAGTAGTAGTAAAAATGCATTTACTTAGATGAATATTAACCCACTGTACAACGCATTTTTTGTTTTGAAAAATTCCTTTTTCTTTTCTTTGCCTTTATACAGTATATCTGAAAGTGTATAATCATAACATTTACATACGTGTTTCTGGTTTTATAAAATAAAGAGGAAGAAAAGCATTGGAAGAATTTTGAATCAAGGGACTTTCGACTTTTCAAGGCAATCTTTCTCTACAGTCTAGACTTAACTTTCACTTGTCTCTTGTCTTATTTTTTCCTGTTGAATCAGAAACCCAGTGGATTTTCAAAGGCTGTAAATCACAGTCCTTTACAGTAAAAACCAAGAAGAGCTCAAACTGTAAAAGGAAGATACATAAGTTTCCACTACATTGGTCTACAGACATTTATATGAAGCAGTAGTAGCTTGATTTTAAATTTTGAATGCATTTCTTAACAATTGTGACTTTAGATGATAGGTATAGAATATATGTATTCTCTAATATTCAGTAGAATTTCCTTAAATTTTCATTTAATTTCATTACATGTATCATCTGTTTCTGATGATTTTATTTCTTTACAAGCCTTCACACAGTTATTTGGAAGTGTTAGAGTATTTTTTAAATTGATGTTCAGATTTCTTTAAATCTTTCTCTTGGCAGGGTGATTTTTCTAATCTTCTATCTGTTGAATATGTCTCCTGTTTTGCTCAAAATATTTTTTCAGCTCACTCTCCTTCTTTCCTGGACATCAATTTTTGTGATATTATTTTTACTTACTTCTTGAGACCTTACTAATAAATCTTTCTCAACTAACATTTAATGTAGAAAAGGAAATATTGTATTCCTTTCTAGTTGATCTTGCTAAATCTATTTTTTATCATTTATATTTTATAGAATCCTCTCAGTCTCTTTCTTTTTTCACTCAATCAAGAGTTGTTGTATATAATGTTGTTGTTGTTGTTATGTACCATCAAGTCACCTGCAACTCTTAGCAACTCTATGTACAAAAGCCCTTCACCTGCTCTATCCTGTGCCAATCTTGTATGACACATTTATACCCTCCTCCAGTCACTGAATCAATCCATCTCATTGAGGGTAATAAGTCAGTATTTACCTGTAAAGAATACTCTTTTTTTTTCTTTCTCCTTTGTAAATTAACATCTCTATTTCAATAATCTGTTTATATTTTTGTTAAAGATCTTATTTTTTATTCTTTTCATTTTCTATTTGGTGGTTGTTTATTTCAAGTATTTTTTCTCTTAGAATTCTTGTTCTTTTTAAAATTTTAATTTTTTATAATTTATTTTATTTTGTGCTCCTTTAATGTATAGTCCTAGATATGGGGTAAATAGTATTTATATTTTGAAAAATAATTTATTCCTTATATTTATTACAAAAATATTATTACTTTCTAATTTTGTCCATTTACTGTTTGCACATAATTGTATGCTCTAAATAATATCTATAATATAAATAATAGAATACTCATAATTGTGTTTAATTAGGTATTTTAACATATTTAATCATGAAATGTACTATTAAATATATTTTCTAATTTCTGCAATGTTTCTCATCACAAGAAATAATATTAGTGTACAAGTTGAGAAATATTATGGAATAAATCACTTTTCAATTACTTTTCCTTATTTTCTTGGTGTATCCTTAAGTTAATACCATTGAAATGGTATTTATTATACTCATAGTAAAGTTAAACTTTTCTTTTATTGTGTAACGCACACAGTGAAGTATAAGCATTAAGACATAAAATTATAGACTTATTTTGTTTAATTATTACGATAATTATTAGTGGGAGTATATATTAGGTTTTTTTTTTTATTTTAAATCTATGAAAATTGAACCGTAGAGACTTTAGGAAGATATTTGTTGAAAGATTTGTTGTTGTTGTTAGGAGCAGTTGAGTCATATATAAGTCATAGTGACGCTATGAACAACAGATCTGAATTCTGTCCTATCATGTAGCATCCTTACCATCTCTATTAAACCCATTGCTGCAGTCACTGTGTCAATCCTTATCAATGTGGGTCTTCATATCCTTCACTGGTCCTCCACTCTTCTAACCTTGTTATAATTTTCCAAGGATTATCCTCTCCTAGTAACAAGTCCAAATTGTGAGAGATGAAGCTTTACATTGCCTCCAAGGAGCGCTCAGCTGCACCATTTCCAAGACACACCTCCTTATTCTTCTTGCAGTCAATGGGATGTTCAGTATTCTGCTCCAAAACCACAGGTCAAATGCACCAGTTCTTCTATCATCCTTCTTCATTGTCCAGCTCTCAGATAACACAGCAAATGACTGAAAAGACCATAGTCTGAGTAGAGTGCATCTTAGTCTTCAAACTGATATCATTGCTCTTCTGTATGTTGGAGAAATCCCTGACAGTGGGATTTACTCAAGCAATATGCCTCCTTATCTCCTAATTGCTGCTACTGAGGGTGTGGATTGTGGATTCAAGTAAGAAGAAATCATTAACAGTTTCAATCCTTTTTCCATTTATCATGATGTTGCCCACTTAGTCCAGTGATAAGAACCTCTTTCTTGCTGATGTTAAGATGCAATCCATACTGAAGGCCTTTAGTCTTCAGTCTTCTGCAACATATGCTCCAAGTCGCCCTCACTTTCAGTAAGCAAAGCTGGTTGTTGAAGTTTCCGCTTCTGATCCTGACACCACATTCTTCTTCATTGAGTCCAGTTTTACAAATTATCAGCTCACCATACACATTGAATAAATATGGAGAAAAAAAAAATACATCCCTGAACTACACTCTTCTTGATTTTAAACTGTACAGTTTTGTTTGTTATTTTATTTTAAAATTTACAGTTTCATTGTTCTGTTTGGAAAACAACTTAGTCTAGGCTTAGATTGTTAGATGCCATCAAGTTGACTATGATTTTGCGTCACAGTGAGCTTATGAACAATAATTCTGAACTTTTGCTCTCATGTGCCAGACTCACAATTTCTGACATACTTGAGGCCATTGTTACAGTCATTGTTTCAATCTGTCTTGTTGAAGGCTCTTTCTCTGACTCTCCATTTTTTCCCAACACAATGTCTTTTTCCAAGGACTGACCCCCTCCTGACAATAAATCCAAAGAATATGAAACAATGTTTCATCATCCTTGCCCCTAAAAAACATCCTAAGTGCACTTCCTCTGAGACAGATTTGCTTTTTATTTTTGAAAGTCCAGAAGATATTCAGTTCTCTTCTCCAACATCTAACTTCAAAGACATTGGTGCTCTTATCACCCTTATTCATTCCCCAGCAGATGTATAGGAAGTAATTGAAAGACCATGGTTTTTGATCAGGCATCTTTTTCCAACATACAGAAAATCTCAAAACTTAAATTTTGGTAACTGGAAAATTATTCTTAATATGATTTCTATTTATTATTATTCATTTTTTCAATTTCTTTTTAATAAAGTTCAATTATATAATGTTAAGGTCATTCTAATGTACCTGTATAGCATTATCACATTTATTATTTTAATTCCTTTTATATTGTGATTTCTAAGTTTAGTGAGAATGTAAAATGTAACCTTGTAAATAACGGTGTCAGTGCAGCTATTTGTTGGTGTTATGTTGCTGTCACTTCTTCTGTGACTCATAGTGATCCTATGTACAACAGCTCTGCACCCTGCCCTGTCCTGTGTCAATCTCACTAACTCGGACACACACAATTCCATAACTCCAATTATCATGTCACTCCATCTTATTTGGGGTCTTCCTCTCCTGCTTTATCCATCCACTCTTGCAAGCATGATGTCCCTCTGCAAGGACTGGTTCCTTCTTGTAACATGCACAAAGTATGTCAGAAAGAGTTTCAGAATTCTTGCCTCCAAAGAGCAGCCTAGTTTCATCCTCTCCAGAGCAAAACTGTTTGTTCTCTTAGCGGTCCCTAGTATGTTCCAGACTCTTCACCAGCACAATTCGAAGGCATCAATTCTCCTTCCTTCTGTCATTCTTAGTTATTGTCCAGATTTCTGAACCATAGTAATTAACTATGAAGACCATGTCCTTTTGCAGGTGCACCGTAGTCTCCAGACTGCTGTTGTTACTCTTCAGTATTCTGGAGAGGTAGTGAGAGCAGACTTTCTGAATGAAATTCATCTTTTGATTTCTTGGCTGCTGGTACCAAGAGTGTTGACTGTGGAGCTGAGCAAACTGAAGCTGTTAACAATCTCACTCACTTCATTATCTATCGTGATGCTGCCAATCAACCCAGTGGTTGATTGTTTTCTTTGTAATCTTTGTTTTCTTGATGTTGAGCTTCAATGCATATTGAAGACTGCAGTCCTTGACCTTCTGCAGCAAATGCCTCAGATCCTCCTCAGGTCAACCTTATTTCAGAAAACAAGGTTGTGTCATCTGCATAATGGAGGTTAATGATGAGTCTTCCTCAATCCTGATACCATATTCCTCCTCACAGAACCCAGCCTCCCAAATGATCTGTTCTACATATAGATTGAAAAGGTATGGAGATAGGACACATTTCTGGTGTACATCTTCCCTGATTTTTGATCCTTGCATTGTTTACTTGCTCTGTTCTAACGACTGCCTCCTGTTCCAAGTATAGGTTTTGCATAAGCACAATCAAGTGTTCTGGGATTCCTTTTCTTCTCAGAATTAGCCACACTTTGTTGTGATCCACACAGTCAAATGCCTCTGCATAGTCAATTCTTCTGGTACTCTCTGCTTTCAGCCAAGATCTATCTAACATTAGATATAATATCCCGAGTGCCACCGCCTCTTCTAATGCCAGCCTGCACTCCTGGCAGTTCTCTGCTGATGTGCTGTTCCAATCATTTTTTTTTTGTAGAATTTTTAGCAGAATCTTGCTTGTATGTGTGATATTAGTGATATTGTTTGATAATTTTCCACACTCTGTTTGGTCACCTTTGGAATGGGAACAAATATGGTTCTCTTCCAGTCAGTTGGCAAGGCAATTGTTCTCCAGATTTCTTAGCACAATTTCCAGGGCATATCCAGGGCAGCGTCAGTTTGTTGAAATATGTCAACCAGCATGCTGTCAATTCCTGGGGCCTTGTTTGATGATAATTCCTTCAGAAAATCTTCAATTTTCTCCATCACCACAGGATCTTGTTCTTTTGTGTCAACCAATTCTTTTTGGTACAGTGACTCTGTATCCTTTTTTATTTTCTTCTAATGATTCCTGGATCATTTCATATTCTTTCCAAAGCATTCTTAAGTATTGCAACTCCCGACATGATTTTTCCCCCCAGTACATTCAGCTTAATAAAATGTGGAGCAAGTTCAACTATATATATTTTTTTCTCTTATTGTTTTTACATGTCTATTATTGTTATTGTTTTGGGGTTTTTTTACCTAAGTTGGAACTGACCCTCCAGTGGGTTTTTAGAGCCAGTTAACCACAAAGGAGAATATTTCTCATCTTTTTCTATGGAGCAGCTCATGAATTCAAGCCCCATACATTTGGGTTCCCAGTGCAATTCTTTACTAATAAACTACCAGAGTTCTTTTACATACACACACATACATACATAGTCTTTTTCCATTTATTTTAGTTGAGAAGTTTATTAAGAAAGTTAAAAGGTGGTAACTCAGGTTGGCAATAAAGATATAATTCTTCATTCAGGACAGCTCAAGTGTGCTATAAGGCCCTTCAATCTCCAGGTTTGTGGTTTTAGGCCAGTGTTGCAATATACTCTCAGTCCTGCCAATTATAGCATCTCCCCTGCCCAGTCGTCCAGGAAGCTTGGGCAGAGGCTCTTGGCTCTGGCTGTCTGGAACAGCAGTCCCAGATCAGCTCTGTCTCACGTTGGTCTCTAGTTCTTCACTGTGACTGCTGCTGCTTTCATGTAGGTCTGGCAGGCGCAGGAATCTCTGGCTTCTAAGGACTCATGCTGCAATCTCTGCTGCTGCTTCCTTGCTGGTAGTGAGATTCCCAGTTTTTGCTGCTGAACCTGTGCGATATAAGGCTGGTGGATATAAAAAATGGCCGATACCCTTATGGCATAGACTATACATCCTATGTGTGGCTTCCTGCTCAGCCATGTGGCAAAAGTTAAAAGCAATGGCCTAAGAAAGTGATTTTGAAAAATAAACCCAATATACCACAAGCTGTTTCCAGGACAGGAGACTCAGGTAGTGCAAATAGTTAACACACATGGCCAATAACCTTTGAAAGGCTTGAGAGTCAATCTACCTGAAGGTCTACTTCTGAAAACTCAGCTGTTGAAAACCCTCTAGAGTACAATTCTCAACACACATGGGATTGTCATGAGTCAGAGTTGACTCAAAGGCAATGGATGGTGGTTTTCAAGGTAACACTCTGCTCTCAGAAAGTAGGTGGGACAGGTATGACCTCTGGCAGACAATTGAGATGACTAGAGCCATTGATGAGGGGAGTTCTGTAGCATCCACATTCACAGAATTATCATCATTTTTTACCTGCAGTGCTAACTAAACAACCCACTCATATCTATAACTTCTTTACAAAGTTAAGGGGCTGAAAGATCAGGCTATAAAATATGCAGTTGCCAAAACGTTTTGGAAAGAAGAATACTGGAGGAAGAAAAAGCTATAGACTCCAATGCTATCATATTAGAAAAATTCAGAGATACTGTTGTTGTTATGGTTTTTAAGTATATATACACATTTTGTCCTATTTCATTTATTTCTATAAAGAATAAAAACTTATACACACTCTAAACTTAT
>NW_006399908.1:6029094-6030997 GCF_000299155.1 Elephantulus edwardii
TAGTATACTTAGAAAACCCTAAAGACTCAGCAAGAAAACTATTGGACATGGTTGACCAATTCAGCAAAGTAGCGGGATACAAGATCAACATACAAAAATCAGTTGGATTTCTCTACAGTGACAAAAAGAATGCAGAGCTGGAGCTAAGAAAAATAATACCCTTCACAATAGCTAATCACAAGATTAAATACTTGGGAGTAAATATAACCAGAAGCAGATTTAGTTTTAATCTTTTCTCCATAAGAGAAAACTAAAATGCTACTACTTCATGTTTACTTTTGTTTTATATTGGGTATTTAGTGACAGTGTTGTTGGTTGGGGTTTGGTTTTTTGGTTTTTTTTGTTTTTGGATGTGCACATGTGTGTGTTTTTAGTTCAGTGTTTTAAATAAACTTTAGTAAAGAATGATTTTTATAAAACAAAGGTATTCAATTTTAGTGTCCCATTTTTGACAAATGCAAATGTTGTAATCATAATCATACTGAAGGTAATAAACATAGAGACCATTTATATAGGAGAAATTCTATTGCTTTGGTAAATTGAAAACACAACAGCAACTAGAAATGCCATTGCTCTTATAGGTTAAAAGGGTGTTGCTAAATTAGAGACAGCCCTTAGGTTAGTTCAGCAAACAGGTGCTGCCCTGGACCTGCTCACGAAGCCACGCAAAGAAATCTGGAGGACACCTACATGGTTAGCTGACAGGAAGAGATTCGTATTTATTCCCATTCCATAAAAGGGTCATCTGACAGAATGTGAAAATTATTGAACAACATCACTAATGTCACATACAAACAATATCTTGCTGAACATTATCCAATACAATTGAAACAGTACCAGAATACAGGCTGGACTTAGAAGACGTTGTGGCATGAGGGACAACTTTGACAGGGTCTGAAAGCAAAGAGTACGAGAGGAATGTCTGTGTTTCATTGACTATGCAAAGTTATTTAACTGTATGGATCACAACAAATTGTGGCTAACCTTGAGAATAATGAGAATCCCAGAACTCCTGATAGTGCTCATGTGAAACCTATACTTGGACCAGGAGACAGTCATTAGAACAGAGCAAGGAAACACTGAATGGTTCAAAGTCAGGAAAGCAGTGTGTCTGGGATGTGTCCTTGTTTCCATACCTCTTCAGTCTATATGGGGAACAGATTGTTTGGGAGCTTGGTATTTATGAAGTGGAATGTGGCATCAGAATTAAGGAAGACTTATCAATAGTTTGCACGATGCAGATGACACACCCTTGCTTTCTGAACCTGAGCAGGACCTGAAACATCTGCTTTAGAAAGTCATGGACTGAAGTCTTCAATTTAAATTGAAGTTCAACAAAGATTCTCACCACTGGGCAAATTGACAGCACCAAAACAGATGGTGAAGAGATTGAGACGGTTAACAATTTCAGCTTGTTCTGGTCAGAATTAGTACTCTTGGAACCAGCAGCCAGGAAATAAAAATTTGGATTAGAAAGTCTGCTGTCAGGGACCTCTCCAGAGTGCTGAAGTGCAAAGATTTCAGTCTAGAGACTAAGGTGAGCCTGATCCAGGCCATGATCTTTGCAAATACATACTATGCATTGGAAAGCTAGACCATGAGTAATGATGTCAGAAAACGGTTGAAGCCCTTGAGTTGTGGTGTTGGAGAAGAGTCGAACATACCATTAACTCTCATGAACAAGTTAGTTCTGGAGAGGGTGAAACCAAGTTACTTTCTAGAGGCAAGCATTTTTTTCCTCAGACAATATTTTTTTCTTATAAAGTTTTAGTCAATGACTAAGGTAATGGAGGTAGGTGTGTCAGAGTCAATAAGATTGGCACAGGACAGAGCAGGGTTTAGGGCTATTGTACAGAAGGTCACAATGATTCGCAGGTGACTTGATGGCACATAACAACAACAA
>NW_006399908.1:6031292-6032712 GCF_000299155.1 Elephantulus edwardii
GATTATATCTCAACATCAAAAAAACAGCAATGCTCATTGCCAAGCCACTAGGCAACATCATAATAGATGGAGAAAAGATTGAAATTGTCATCAACGTCATCTTATTTGCATCACATTTGCACTAGGAGTTAATAAATCTAAAGACATTGCATTAGGAAAGACTACAGTAAGGAATCTCTCTCAAGTACTGGAGAGTGACATTGTCATTTAAATGGCTAAGGTGTACCTAATTCAGTCCATGATCTCTTCAATCTCTTTTTACGGGTCTGAGAATTGTACAAGGAATGTACAGCAAACAATGACAGAGAAGAATTGATGCCTGTGAGTTGTCGTGTTGAAAAGAGTATATTGACTATCCCATGGACTGTAAAAGAACAATCAGATATGTCCTAGAGAAAGTGTAGCCAGTGTGTTCCAGTGAGGCAAGGATGACAAAACCTCAAATCATGTACTTCAGGTATGTTGTTAAGAGGGCTCTGTACTTAGAACAGGAGATCTCAATCAGAAAGATGGAGGATCAATAAAACAGAGGAAAACCTTCAACAGGATGGATCAAAACAGTGACAGACACAATGGATTCCAATATATCAAGACTAGTGGGAATGGCTCAGGATAGACACGGCTCAGATCTGTTGTTCATTGGATCAGTATGAGTTATAACAGAACAACACATAACAACATTATCAAAATACTTACCTAAAAGATTAAAAAGAAAAAAGGACATCATTCTTGGAAGGGTGGACAGACCTCACAGGAGAGGAAGACCCCTGATAAAATGGATTGATACAGTAAATGAGTTAATGAGATTTGGTGTGTTGAAATTAGTAAGAAGGGTTCAGAGCTGCTGTACAGAGGGTCGCTACACATTGTAGGCGACTCAATGGCACATAACAACAAAAACATATTATGACAGATTTAGAAGCATGAGTGGCATCCACTTCCTAAATAACGTGCCTCTGGAAACTCTATGAACTTTGGTAAATGTCAGTAGTCATAGAGGGGCTTCAGGCCTTTTGTTCATAGGGTCGCCATGAGTCGTTCTTGACTCAAAGGCAATCAACAACAACAACAATTGGATTCAGGAGGGGTGGGAGAGGTTGTAAGCAGAGAAATGAGGATGTGCATGAGGAGGGGGCATTAATCCTTGGGTTGTACAATTTGAGAGGGGAGGTGAGGGAAATGGAAAGAATTTGTTCTTGAAAACAATGTATTTGAATTTTGTAAATAAACTAGTAGGGGGAAAACAATGAGGAAAAAATGCTTGGCACTAATATATCTGACTAATATATATAGATATATTAGTGCCAAATATTTTGTCCGATGGATCTTACCTCAAAGCAGAGAATATCAGAAGAATGTCTATCTGTGTTTCATTGATTATGCAAAGGCATTTGACTGCGTGGATCATAACAAACTGTGG
>NW_006399908.1:6036927-6041341 GCF_000299155.1 Elephantulus edwardii
TTTTCCGACTACTGATTCTTCTTCACTATTCCCAACTTTTGCATTCTAGTACGCAGCTCTTATTCTGGGCTGTTGTCATGCAAATAATACCTAATCATAGATTCATTTTAAATAGTTCTCTCCCTCATCAGTTTCAACGCAGTGTACATCATTTATCCCCTCTTTTCTTAGTTTTCCCCCAACCCTAATGTCAGCCCTGTTTTATAACAGTACCATTAGGCAATACTTGCCCTTTTATGGCTGAGATATTTCACTCAGCATAATGTCCTCCAGGGTCATCTGTTTTGGAGAATATTTCATGAGTTCCTTGTTTTTCAGTGCTGCATAGTATTCCATTGTATGAATTTACTAGAGCTTCTTTATCCATTCGTTTGTTGAGGGGCAATTGGGTTTCCATCTCTTTGCTATATTGTGAACCATACAGCAATAAACATGGGTGTGCATATGTCTTTTAGGATTTCAGTTCTGATTTCTTTAGGGTATATTCCCAATAGTGGAGTTGCTTGGTCAAATGCTATTTCTATTTTCAACTTTTTGAGAAAGTGTCATATTGCCTTCCATAGTAGTTGCACCATTTTACACTCCCACCAACAGTGAATAAGGGTTCCAATTTCTCCACAACTTCACCAGCATTTGCTATTTGTTGCCCTGTTTAATTTTGCTATTGTTACTGGGCTAAGATGATATCTCATAGTTGTTTTGATTTGCATCTCTCCTAGAGCTAGGTATTTTGATCATTTCTTCATATGTTTGCTTGCCATCTAAATGTCTTGTTTGGTGAAATAGTAAAGTATCTGTTCATATTCTGTGCCCTTCTTGCAGTTGGGTTGTTTTCCTTTATCTTGTGGTGCTCAAGTTTTCTATAATTTGTAGATATAAGTCCTTTATCAGACATGTAATTACCAAATATTTTTCCTAGTCTTTCACTTACAGTTTTACCCTGTTGTGTAAGGTTTTTTGATGTGCATAGGGATTTGTTTCTTTTTTAGTAGGTCCCTTCATCTATTTTTATTTTCTCCTGGTTGTCGGTTTTTCAGGATGCTTGGAAGATTTCATGTTGTAGATTAGGGCTTCTAGAGTTCTTCCAAGCTTTTCTCTAATGAAGTTCATAGTCTTTGGTTTTAGTGCTAAGTCCCTGATCCACTTTGAGTTGGTTTTTGTGTATGGTGTGAGGCATGGATCTTGCTTGAGTTTTCTGCAGATAATTTTCCAATTTTGCCAACGTCACTTGTTAAAAAGGCTGTTTTTTCCCTACTTACTGATTTCATCTCCTTTATGGAGTACCTTGACATCAGATTTTCTCAGTGACGCAAGTTTTCTGATGAACAGTTCAACTCTAAATTGAAGAGGGGGGAATAGTTAAGATCAGCAAGTTATTGAACAGAAGATTCATTAAATGTCTCAGCAGAGCATAGTGGTAGGTGACAAATAGTAGTTATAGGTGTTTTGGGGTTTAGACTATAAAAAATATGGCCCCAGAGTTGTTGATTTTGTTGTGTATCATTGAGTTGGAACTTACTCATAGCTGAATCACCGGTGAATTTTCAGAGGCAGTTAACTGCATTGGAAGATGGTCCAGCCTTTTCCTATGGAGCAGCTAAAGAATTCAAACTATGCCTCTTTTGGGATTCCAGTATAGTATCTTAACACTAGGACACTAGAGAACCCAGATCTAAAATTCAGATTAGAATTCTACTTGGCATTGGTGACCACAAGAGTATGACAAATAATATCTTGATGGCACATCAGGAATAACATTTCGCTTTGAATAATACAGTAACTTTCCATTTTCTCCACCTGTTTTAATCACAATATGTGACAATTCATAGTTCCAAGACGTATTGCCATCTTGCTTTTAATTTTCTTTTACACGAGAATAGAACTGGACTTGGGTAATAACCTGGGAGAGAGAGGAAAAAACAGGTTATTCAGAGTCATAAAACTTCTAGGTGGTAGCGTATAGTAAAGTCATAAATAAGCACTTACAGTACAGTTTAAGCTTAGATACTCATAAGGCTACAGAATCATGACAACATTTAAGATAAGTAAAAAGAAAAAAAAGCATTTGTTTAATGCATTCTTTGTTGTTGTTGTTGTTGTTGTTGTTGTTATGTGCCATCGAGTCATTTGCGATTCATAGCAACCCTATGTACAAGAGCTCTAAACGCTGTGCCAACCTCGCTGTCTCAAACACATTCATTCCACCACTCCACTCACAGAATCAGTCCATCTCATCGAGGGTCTTTCTCTCCTGTGGTGTCCCTCCACTCTCCCAAATATGATGTCCATCTCCAAGAACCAGTCCCTCCTTGCAACATGCCCAAAGTATGTCAGACAAAGCTTCAGAATCCTTGACTCCAGGGAACATTCTGTCTTCACCCTCTCCAGGACAAACCTGTTTGTTCTTCTAGCAATCCATAGTATTTTCAACACTCTTCTCCAGCACTACAGCGCAAGGCATCAATTCTCTTTCTATCATCCCTATTCACTGTCCAACTCTCTGATGCATAGCACGTAATTGTGAAGACTATAGCCCGGATCAGGTGCACCTTAGTCTCCAGCCTGACGTCATTGCACTTCAGTACTCTTGAGAGGTCCCTCACAGCTGACTTTCCCAATGCAATTCATCTCCTGATTTGTGTTCTTTAGTTGATTAATTTTTTGAAGTCATATCATTACTTTCCATTATTTGTATTATTGCCTACTATTATGAAGAATTGGAAGCAAGGATGACATCCACTTCCTAAACCACATGCCTCTGGAACCTCTATGAACTTGGAGAAGCTATATAGTATGATAAAGGACTCAAGTCTTTCCTTCGGTCACTATGAGTCATGCGCGACTTGATGGCAATCAACAACAACCACAATTATAAAGAAAAGATTTTAATTTAATAATCTAACAATTTAATAGTAACTTTCTTGCTTATAATTCTGTATGATTTACATTTCATTTTCCTCTTACATTAAATATTATTTCTTTTCGTGCTTCGTCATATGGGGAGATGTGAATCTACAAAGGACAAGTTGTACTTTTAAAAATAACAAATTGACTACCTCAGTTGCATAGAAATATTGAACACACAGGCAAATTAAAACTAAAGTTTATTTCATGTATTGAAATGATGATTAGAATTTTGTTTAGAATTGTATGTTTGCAAGATTTTAAAAACTGCTTTAATTCTATAAAATTCTAATTATTGTAAACATTTTTAAGTGTAATCTGCCTTATATAGACGTGTTAATTTAAGACCAACATATTTTAGAAAGAAAATGTGTCTGAAAAGTGCTGTTCAGCCATTCAAATTACAAGTTATCAAAAAGATGAATTGAGGATGAATTGAAGTTAAGAAAATTGGATGCAAGAAAAACACATATATTTCTTTATAGCTATCAGCGCTAAATCATAAATGATAAATGGTCTCCATTTTGAGGAAGATAATAAGCTTTTAAAAATATCTGAATCGTCAGTTTGCATCCAATATTTTCAGCAAAACACTTTTTTAAATTTTGTGTGTAATAGATGCCAAAGCCTGGTTTCAATGTCAAATAGAATACGAGTGGCTATGGCAAAGACACATTTGAAATTCATTCTTTCCTAAAATTTCAGTCATCTCATATCACTGGCCTCTGAATAAGTTTTAAAAGCAGCTTCAAATGAACTTGAAGAAGAATAAATCACTGAAGTGGCACTGATAACCATTAATTATATAATCCTCTGCAAATATATCTGAATAGGCTTCATCTGTTTAGTTTCCTCACACATACATTCAACACATAGTTCTGGAGTGTAAAGTTGGTGGACAAAGAAGAAGTCTTTTTCAGGAAATAAACTGTCTCTAAGAGAACTGTAGTTCCCACACCAGGTAGGTTTTAATAAAACCTTGTTTTCAGCATCAAGAGTACCTCCAGAATTCTTTGCGTTCTCAGCGTATTCATGAGAACTAGTGTATTATGGTTTTTCACATGTATTGAGATGGTGGATCTGACTTATTCACTAGTTTGAACACTCCATGAAGATAAAGACTGACATTTATCTTGATGTTTCAAGACTTATGTCAACTTGATGTTTCAAAACTTATGTCATAGAGCGAGCTCTGGTGGTGGCCAGTGTTCTAGTTGCCTAATGGCAAGAAGTTGCTCTGCCAAAACAAAGGCATGTGGTTCGAATCCATCAGTTTCTCTGAAGGAGTAAGATTAGCAAACTCCTTTTGTGTGATTTACAGCCTTTGAACACTTACTGGAAGGTCAGCTATCAGTCACTTCCTACCCAAGGGCACATAACAACAACAGTGGGACAGAGCGGGAGCTCTGGTGGTTTATTAGGTAGAGAGTTGTAATATCAATCCAAAAGCAAATGATTCAAACCCACAAGTTGCTTAGTGGGAGAAAGATGAATAATCACTTTTTCTTTT
>NW_006399908.1:6046391-6059956 GCF_000299155.1 Elephantulus edwardii
AAAGCCAGGAAAAGACAGCACCAAAATAGAAAACTATAGGCCAATATCTCTCATGAATATTGATGCAAAAATCCTAAATAAAATACTGGCGAATAGAATCCAACGATACATAAAAAAAAATAATCACTTTTTCTGTGCCACTTCTAGCCTCTCAAAAACCCACCGGACAGTCAATTATGAGTTGGTTCCAATTTCTATGCTGGTTTCAATTTGTTTTGCTTTGGGCAGAGAGCATGACAGTATCAATGTTGTTTCAGTTACCATCAAGTCAAGCGCATTTTGGTCTTTGATGATCTCACAGGTTGTGCTCCATAAACCTATTAAGACAATGACAGAAGTAGATTGCCAGGTCGATGTTGTAGAGCGCCTCTGGTAGATTCACATTGTCAGTTTCAGGTCAATAGTAGAGCGTTTAGCCATTTGTGCCATCAAGAGACTGAAAATTTAATTATTTGTGCCACCCAGCCCCATTGAGGTAAGTACAATAATGAGAAGTCTATGTTTCGGAGTATATAAGACAATTCATTAGAACAATTTAAAGTCTGTTGACTTACATAATTTAAGCATTTAACCTTATAGATAGATGTCTTTTAGTTTCTTGATTTTTATAACCACTTTCCTGTCAAGTTGAATTTTCTTTTACAAAACTATTATTTGCAAAGACATAACACATAGTTCATGATTGAGCATTTAAGACAAAAATGTTTTAGATTAGTATACAATGCCTAACTTTCATGAAACTGGGTCATAAAAGTTAGGTTAACATAAATTTAAAATACTAACATAACAAATGACAATCTATAGTGAACATTCTTAATTAAAAAATTAGATTGTGAATTCTGACAATTTATAACTTCAGAATTGTAAAAAACATTCAACTGAATGTTTTCGCAAGCGACTCGACGGCACCTAACAACAACTGAAGTAGCATTTATTAATTATCTTGCTGTAACAGCTTGGGCATCTTTTGACTGTCTAGGATATTGCCTAACTTCAACCCATTAACTTCCAGTAGCACCACCACAACTCCTGTGTAATTAATAGTTAAATGAGGACAGGGCTAAATGTCTGAAAATAGAAAATTATGGAGAAAGGGCGAAAGATACAGAAACTACAATATCTATAGTTTATTTTCCTAGTGCTTTTAAGTGTATTTCTTTATTTTATAATTTTAAATCATTAGTGTGCAGTGGTCCATTTGTTTCTTAGTTCTAATTTGCTTGCGGTATATTCTTAGTAGAAGAATAGCTGGGTTATATGAAGTTTCTATGTTCAACTTTTGGAGGAAACGTCAAATTATCTAACGGAGTGGTTGTGCCATTTTACAACTCTACCAACACTGTATGAGAGTTTCCACCTCTCATCCTCTCCAACATTAATTGCTGCCTGCCCGGCTAAACTTTGCCATTACTACTGGGGTAAAATGGCATCTCATTCTGGCTTTGATATGCATCTTTTATTGCTATTGATTTTCAGCATTTCTTCATGTGTCTGTTGGCAATCTGAATGCCTTGCTCCGTGAAAAGGATTTCACAGATATTTGTTGCTCTACTGATGATAGTCATAAATAGGCTGGAAATAAGTTAATTCATACATTGAAATAAGGGTCAAATAATGTGCTAGTGACAGAACTGATTTCAACTCTTCTACCTTTGACGTGGCTGTGATCCGTGACAGCCAAAACATTGTATTACAATGAAGAAATCTTTCTTGAGGAGTGGTGTTTTATTTATGCTTTTATTGAATAAAGACAAACAGATATTTTTGAAGTAATATATCATTCCCTGGTTGCCATGGAAACTGGAGTTATTTCTTTAGTGTGTTCATCCAACCAGCAAGTATGAAAAATAATTTTAAGAATATGTGGTTACCATTTTTACTTTCAAGTTTCAAAAAGCAATGCATGGATTTATTATTTTCAAATTGTCCACCTGGACACTCTTGGATGCTGCTATGAATTCTCAGTTGTTCTAAAGAAAGCATAAATTGTTAATATAAAACCAGGATTTTTATTTAAAATATGATACACACTATAGAATCCCCAGCTTGCAGCACATACTTCCCTACTTCAATATTAGATTATGGCACATGCATTTTTATGATAATACATAGTGCCAAATTGAGTTTTAAGCAGTTTTCAGTGAGTTTTCTGAGACTGTAAATTACATGAGAGGAGATTGCTCACATTTATCCTGCAGAGCTGCTAGTGGTTACCAATGCAACTTGTTAGGCACTTTGTCATCAGAGTTCCCTAAATCCTATTCTATAATGGGATATTCATTTTTTACTCCAGTATCATTCCAGGATTTGAGAAAGAGTGCAGAGCTCAAGAGAGGCATGTTGTCCATTTGTAAACAATTGTGTTAATTTTAGAATGTCATGTTTATAGGTATTATGTAAATAGCTCAACTCTTAGGATATGATTGTTGTTATGTGCCATTGAGTCACCTGCTACCTAAAGCGACCCTATGCACTGCAGCTCTGAAGCCTGCCCCTGTCCTAAGCCATTTTCATCGATTCCAACATACCAATGCCCATAGTTGCTGTATCAGTCCATTTCATCTAGGATCTTCTTTTCTTGCACTATCCCTCCACCATTCTGATCACGATGTTCTTCTCCAAGAACTGGTTTCTCCTGGGCATGGACCCAACATATGGAGCTTCAAAATTCTAGCCTCCACAGAGAAACTTGGTTTCACCCTCTCCAAGACACAACTATTTGTTTTCTTGATGGTCCTTGGTATGTTCAAGACTCTTTTCCAATACCAAAACTCACCAGCATCAATTCTTCTTTTGTCATCCTTAGTCATTGTCCAGCTCTTTGATGCATAGTAAGAAATTTCAAAGACCATGGCCTGGTACAGGTGCACCTTAGTCTCTAGACTGACGTCATTGCTTTTCAGTACTTTGGAGAGGTCTCCTACAGCAGATTTTCTCAGTGCAATATGTCTTTTGATTTCCTGACTGCTGGTGCTAAGAGTGTTGACTGTGGATCTGAGTAGGCTGTAACTATTACGAACCTCAATCTCTTCTCCATCTATCATGGTGCTGCCAATTGGTCAAGAGGTGAGAATCTTTTTCTTCTTTTCCTAATGCTGAGCTTCAGTCCATATTGAAGACAACAATCCTTAACCTTCTACAGCAAGCGCTTCAGGTTCTCCTCAGTTTCAGCAAGCAAGGTTATGTCATCTGCATAATGCAAGCTGTTGATGAATCTTCCTATGATCCTGATGCCCACGAAGCCCGGCTTCCTGGGTGATCTGTTCTGCCTATAGATTGAAAACGTATACCTTTCCTTTGTCAATCTGTTGTTGTTTACCATCAATTCAGAGCCTATCCATAACTGATTATCTAATGAGTTTCAGAGGCAGTTAAGTATTGGACGAAATTACCTATCCTTCTCCTGAGTATCAGCGGGTGGCATTGAACCATATACTTTCAGGATTGCAGTACAGCTTCTTGTCACTAGCTCACCGGAGCTCCCTTTTCTTTGTCTAGGAGAACATCTAACTAACATAACATTAGATGTTTCTTGACTGAAAGCAGGGAATAAAAGAGGAATTTCTATCTGTGTTTGATTGACTATGCAATGGTATTCGACTCTGTGAATCAAAACAAACTGTGGCTGACTCTGAGAGGAATGAGAATCCCAGAACACTTGATTGTGCTTACATGAAACCTACACTTGGACCAGGAGATAGTCTTCAGAACAGAGCAAGGAGACGGCATGATTCAAAATTGCGAAGGGTGTACGCCAGGGATCTGTCCTATCTCCATATGTTTTCAGTCTGTCTTATCTCCGTAAGTTTTCAATCTTTATGCAGAACAGAATATCTGGGAAGTGGGCTCTATGAGGAGAAATGTAGCATCAGGATTGGAGGAAGTCTTATCAACAGTCTTTGTTATGCAGATGACACAACCCTCCTTGCTGAAACTGACAAAGACCTGAAGCTCTTGCTGTAGAAGGTCAAGGACTGCATTCTTCAATATAGATGGAAGCTCAACATCAAGACAACAAAGATTCTCACCACTAGGCTGATTGGCAGCATCATGTTAGATTCTGAAGAGATTGAGATTGTTAACAGCTTTAGATTGCTTGGCTCCCTTATCAACACTCTTGGTACCAGCAGCCGAGAAATTAAAAGATTAATTGCATTGGCAAAATCTGTTGTCAGAGACTGCTCCAAAGTTCTAAAGAGTAACAATGTCAGTCTAGAGACTAAGGTGCACCTGATCCAGGCCATGTTTATGGCAATTACTTGCTATGATCAGAAAGCTGGATAATGACTAGAGATGAAAGAAGGAGAATTGATGCCTCTGAGCTGGAGATGAGTATTGAATATACCACGGACTGCTAGGGGAACAAACAGGTTCATCCTAGAGAGGATGAGACCAGGCTACACCTTGGAGGCAAGGATTCTGAAGCTTTGCCTGACATAGTTTGGACCTGTCACAAGAAAGAACCAGTCGTTGGAGAGGGACATCATGCTTGGGAGGGTGGAGGGACAGTGCAAGAGAGGAGGACCCTCCATGAGATAGATTGATTCAGTGACTGGGGTGATGGGGGTAAATGTGTCAGAAGCAATAAGATTGACACAGAATAGAGCAGAGTTTAGGGCTGTTAGGGTTTAGGGCCAGTATCACTTCCAGGTGACTTGACAGCATACAAAAACAATAACAACACGAGAACATAAATTAATAAGAGTCAGAAAAATTATGAAACAAATATCTATTCAAGGTCTTCCCTAGTTCTAAGCTTCTTTGATTTTAATTCTTAGTAACAAAGCCTTGTTTATGTTATTGGTTCATCAGTAGATGGCATCCCTTTTTTCTAAATATGACATAATAGAGATTAAACAGGACTTAACAATGTTGGTGCACTTGGTATACATACTTCCTATGCTTAAATGTGCTCTTTCTAGTCCAGGTTTTTGCTTTAGATGCAGCCTGCATGTTCATGCTATTTAGTATTAACTATCATTTATTTGGAGCATTATATTACATAATTGCAAACATTAGTGAGCTGACAGGTCTAATTACATGTCCAATTATGTGTCTAAAATGTTATTTAGGTTTTTAATGCTTACTTTAGTCATTATTTTTTAATTAATACCCTTAAGATTGCTTCTAAAAAATCACTGAGGAGTACTTTTAACATGGTTTGTAAATACACAGTAAAGTCTTAATATTGCTTCAAATTATAGTAGGCAATTAAAAACATTTTATGCAGCTGTAGTACATTGATTAGGACGATTAGGTGGCCTAATGGTTAGAAGCTGCACTGTAATCCCAAAGGCACACGGTTTGAATTCACCTACTGCCCTATGGGAGAAGTATGGGCAATCTTCTTCTGTCAATGGATTGACACAATGATTTGAGAAATAGAGGTGAGTGTGTCAGAGACAATGAGATTGTCTCAGGATAGGACAGAATCCAGAGCTATTATGCATGAGGTCATTATAAGTTACAGGTGACTCAGGACATAAAGCAACAACAGCAGTGTGTTGATTAAGGATCCTTGATGGCATCATACTTAATTAATCACATGACTGTTAACCATAAAAGTTAATGATTAAAATCTATCAGTCACTCCACTAAAGAAATGTATGACAATGTGCTACAATAAAAGACTACAGCCTTGGAAACTACATGGAACAAGTCTACTCTTTCCTGTAAGTCCTGATTGGTTAGAATTGACTTGATGTCCGGTTTGAACTAGAATATTGGTTAATGGAAAAAATTACTAAATGTCATATTGAGGTTACTCTTTTTTAAAAAAATAATAGAAAAAGCAAGCTTTTAACAATCAAGTGTTTATAACATTTCTGAGATGATCTCATTCGCTGTATCTAGGCTTTGATAGTAGCATATAATTATGTCTGGTAACACTCAATCTTTCTTTCTTGAAGTAGGTACAGATTTTATATTAGTATAGTTAAGTGTTCTAAGATTCTCATTCTTCATAATGTTAGCTGTCATCTGTTATGACAACACAGTCAAAACACAAATAGATATTAGTCTGTCTTTTTCTGCTTTCATCTAGGGTCCCTCTGACATCAGTAATGATATCGTTATGAATATCATTGGTGCTATGGACTCTTCTAAAAGTAGCATAAACTTCAAGCAGTCTGTCAATGCACTGTTCTACTAATTTTTAGGTGATATAAAGCAATATTTTTCTTGCATGTGATGATCATCATATTATTTTATAATTCTACGTTGTGTTGGATCATATTTCTTAGAAATGGAGACAAATACTAGTCTCTTCTAGTAAGATGGCCAGGTAGCTTTCTTCCAATTTTCATGACAAGGGCTGGTGAGCATATTCAGGGCTGCATCTGTTTGAATTTTTTTTTAAAGTTATTACTATCCCATCAAATCTTGGGGACTTGTTTTTTGCCAATGCCTTCAGTGCAGCTTGAATTTCTTCCCTCATTACCATTGACCCTTTATCAACTAGCAATTCCTAAAATATTTAAAGGAGATAAGATATTTCCTTGTCAACCAATTCTTTCTATTACAGTGAATCTAAATTCTCTCTATCTTCTTTTGATGCTTCTTACATCAATCCAGATTTTGTCCATGGCACCTCTCATTATTATAACTTGAAGCTTGAATTAGTCTTTCAGTTCTTTCAACTTGAAAAATGCCAAGCAAATTCTACCTTCACCCACCCAACTCCAGCTCTCTGCACATTACATTATAATATTTGCTATAATATTTGTTTTCTAAAGATGCCCTTTGAAATTCTCTGTTCATCTCTTTCACTTCAGGATCTCTTCCCTTTGTTTCGGCAATTCTCAGAGACTCTTCTGACATTCATTTTGGTATTTTCTTTCTCTTCTGTCTTTGTGGATTGTATCCTTGATGTCATCTCACAGCTCATTTGGTCTTCAATCATCAAAATCTCAGACCTATTCTTGATATTTTTAAATTCACACATTATATACTCAAGATCCTATATTTATTCTTTTGGTTTGGTTTTCATTTTCTTCTGCTGTCATTTGAACTTGGACGTGGATAATTTATAATCTATTCCACACTCAACACCTAGACTAGTTTCAACTGCTGATATTGAGCTTCTCCAGTGATTCTTCCCACAGATATAGTCAATCTAATACCAATGTAACTATCATATGCATAGTCTGCGTTTGTGTTTCTTAAAAAAAGAATTTGCATTGAATAAATCATTGGTTGTAAAAAATTCAATCATTCTATTCCCAGCCTCATTTCTGTCACCAAGTCCATAATTTCAAACACCCATTTTTTCTTCTTTGTTTCTAACTTTTGCATTCTAGAAATTATTTTTTATTAGAACATCTTGTTTGCATGTTTGGTCAATTTGAAACTGCAAAAGTTGGTAGAATTCCTCTGTTTTCTCATCTGTGGCTTTAGCTATTGGTATGTACATTTGAATAAAAGTTATATCAACAGTTCTTCCTTGTATAAATTTATGTAATATCCTATCACTCACAGTCTTGTACTTTAATGAATTATTTTCAAAGAAAATCTATACCTATACCAAGGAGCTGTTGTCCAAACAGAGCAAGGGAATATAGTTCAAAATAGAAAAAAATGTTGTGCATCAGGGCTGTACCTTTTCTTCATAGCTATTCAACCTGTATACTGAGTAAATCATTTGAAAGGCTGGACTTCTTGAGAATGTGGCATCAGGATCAGAAGAAGACTCATCAATAACTTGGGCTGTGTGGATGGCACAACCTTGCTGTAAGTGAGGAAGACTTGAAACACTTGCTGTAGAAGATCAAAGACTACAGCCTTGAATGTGGATTATATATCAACCTTGAGAAGACAAAATTCTTCACCACTGTTTTAACAGACAACACCATGATAGATGAAGGAAATATTTCATCTTCCTTGGATTCACAATCAACACCTGTGGTACCAATAGTCAAGAGATCAAGTAATAATATTTATTATTTGCCATGAAAACTGAGTGCCAAATCAGTTAAATAAGTCTACGAATATAATTTGAGAGCAAAGTTTATTTACATTACACATTAACGAAGTTTTAATTTGGAACAATAAAAAACAAAAGCAACATACTAACCAGGGGTACCATTCCAAAGACAACATGGATGTGTGTTCTTGTTTGCTTCCCTTACATGGATTTTTTTTCCTATCATAATGACATTTATGACACTTTGACAGACTAGAAATGTTATAGAGAGTTTCCCGGACAATAAGTTTAAGGTGAAATACTGGAATTTCCCATCGGATTTTCTAGGCTGTGATCTTTATTGGAGTAGAACAATCTATTTTCTCCTATGGAATAGTTTGGGTGGGGTTGAAACTGCCAGTTTTTCTTCAGTGCCTGATTGCACTATAATTCTATCATCTAAAGCTTACACATTTGATAGGTACGCAGATTAAATAAGTAAGTGAATGGCCAAACTGATACTTTTTCTTAACACATTATCTTAATGAACATATATAATTTTTAAAATATGTATGCTACTCATTTAAACTTTGGTTTTGGAAGGGGTATTTTTCTACAATGTTTGCCTCCTCTCCTCACTCACTCCACTTTTAGTTCTTTCCTTATCCTTAGAAATTGTTTGACACAGTCATTACCATGTGAGTTACCTAATGAGTTAATTTTTATTTTCCCCAGCATCATCTTTGTATTAAGACACATTATCTTTCTGTAAATGAGAAGGTAAAATACTACTATGGCTAAATAACTATCTATTACTGGTAGCTTGAAAACACTTCCAACTTTCAAGAACACAAATTCAACAATACAAATTCTCATCTAATCCCAAATTAGTGAAGGACTTTAAAAAGTCAAGGCATGAGTTTAAAAGCCCAAGGGAAGACAATCAAAACCCAAGTTTTAAGCCTTATTAGTATTAAATCAATATTTGCCAACCATCTAATTAGTCAGAAAGAGAAGTGTCTTAGTTGGCAGATTATCTGACATTGTTTGACTTCCTGTTCCCCTGAGTACCTGAAAAATCACTCACTAGGACAGGGAAGCTCTTGTTGTATCACTAAAAATTCAGCTTCACAATGAATATTTAAGTGTCATGCAGCTTTATGGATCCAATTATATTACAACAATATTTAATGTAAAGTCATTGTAAATCGAAGGAGTAGCAAAAAATATATATATTCTAATTTACATTACAAAGTATGCAGAGTGCATAACGATGGAAAAACATATATCAACCACTGCTGCTGCTAGACATTGGCCTAGGTGAAGGGACTCAGGCCTATGGGCAGACCTGGTTGGGATTGTGGGTACAGAACTCATCTTTTGCAACTTACGTTTTGACTTCCTGACTGGTGAGGCCAAGAGGTTTGATTTTGGGACTGAGCAAGCTGAAAATGTTAACAGTCTCAATCTCTTCTCCATCTATCATGGTATTGCCCAGTGGTGAGAATCTTTGCTTTCTTGATATTGAGCTTCTATCCACACTGAAGGCTGCAATCCTTGACCTTCTGCAATAACTGCTTTAGGTCCTTCTTGGTTTCTGGAATCAAAGTTGTGTCATCTGCATAACACAGGTTGTTTCTTGGTTTAGGAATAGGTTTTACATAGTCACAATTAAGTGTTCTTGGATTCCCATTCTTCTCAGTGTTTGCCCTAATTTGTTGTGATCCAAGCAGTCAAATTCCTTTGCATAGTCAATAAAACACAGACAAATATGTTATAAGCATCCTTATTTGGAGGATAATAAAAATAATATTTTAACCATCATTTAGAACTTCCTAAACATCTTTACTTGAGTACTATTAGCAATTATGTGTACCTTAGTCTCTACATACCATCAAAGTACATGCAATCATAAAATGCCTTAACTTTTATTTAGTTTCAAATATTTTTTAAAGTATTTTTTAGAACTTAGCTAGCAGGGCTACATAATACAATATATAAGAAGATTTGAAGAGCAAAACAGCACTTTATGGATTTGAGATTTTTTTTCCCCTCACATTTTCTGTCTTAAATGTCATGTTATTGCAGTTAAAAAAATAAAATCCATGTGCCCATTTTAAGCCACCCACATAGTTAAAGTAGCTTGGGCTATGAGATAACTTGTTGGTTAAAATAAAAGATTACTCTCAGAGTGACTGCTATGTCTCAGTTAGTGTACTTTAGCTCTCTAACAAACAGTATCTTCCATGATAAAAAAAGGATAATAATTACATTTCCTTTACATACTTTCTAATAGAAGTTCTAATGCTATGTGGGGAAAGACATGATTCAATAACTGTTAGCTATGTTACTATTGTTTGTTTCACTAATTTGGAACCAACTTATAGCTGATGGTGCAGTGTGTTTTCAGAGACAGTTTAAATGCTTGGGAGGAAATTGTCCATCTTTCTCCCATGGTCAGATGGTGGGTCTGAACTGTGTGTCATTAGGATGGCAACACAGCTCTTTACCAGCAGGCATTAAAAGAAAGGAGTGCATCAAGGATGAATCCTTTCTCCTTATATTTTAAATCTATATACACTAAGAGATCATTTGAGAAGCTGGACTCTATGAAGAGGAATGTAGCATCAAGATTGGAAGAAGACTCAAAAACAACCTGTGTTAAGCATATTACACAACCTTTCTTGATGAAAATGAGGAGTGTGTTGATTGCAGAAGATCAATGATTATAATTTTCAGTATGGATTGCCCCTCAACATCAAAAAACAAAAATCCTCACCACTGGGCCAAAAGGTAGCACAGGTGAAAGGATTGAAGTTGTTAATGATTTTATCTTGCTCAGCTCCACAATCCAAACAAAAACACTCTTGGCACTAGCAGTCAGAAAATCAAACGAAGAATTTCATATAGGAAAGTCTTTGCCAGGGATATCTCTAGAGTGAAAAGAATAAAATTGTCAGTCTAATGACTAAAGTACTCTTGACCAACCTATGGGTTTCAGATACTTGCTATGAATCTGGAATGTCAGAACACTTGAAAATGGCTTTTCTAGCCATCGCATTAGCCCTCATTAGGGGACTGGAGATCGTAATATCCAGCTACCTTACTGTGGACACAGGTCTTACAAATCATCAACAACTTTGGGACCAATATAAGACAATGTTTTTTGTACTCTGAGTGATGGTGGTGGTGGTGGTGAGTCAATGAAGACATTGTGAGATGATGGTGGAGAAAGGATGAAGAGAACATGGCACTGCTGTGAAGAGATTGTGGCAAGGTACAACCAGAAGAACCTTGGAGATGGAATAATAGTTAAAGGTTTGCTTGTTAGATGACTGAAGGAAAAGTTGACTTGGACGGCTCTGAGGTGAAGTTTCCTGGATGACTGACGAAACGAAAGATTTCTTGCATTTGTGCTGCTTAACTGAACCTGGATTTTCCCTAATCAAATGATTGTGTTTTTTGAGTCTAGTTTGCGATTTCTGGACTAAACTGGGACTTGCATTTAGGTGATCTTCTCTGTATCTTTCACTCCCCAACCTATTTTCTAATAAACTGCATAACTGAGTAAAGTCTATGAGTCAATTTGCAGTGAACAGTGAACTCAATAATTGGTAAAAATAGGTCCAGGTGCATGTAGGCTGCCATATCTTACCATGTAGTTATTTGTATACTACTATGGATGTTATAGACAGTGAAAGTTCTGCTTTAAAAGCAAGTAGAAGTCAGACTCAGCCATGTTCACATTTCTTCTGCTCCATTTGCAGTATCTGAAAGCTTGACTAAGGATGACAGAGGAATTGACACCTTTTAATTATGGTGCTGGAAGAGAGTATTGGACAAACTATGGACCACCTAGAAAACTAACAGGTATGTCCTAGGGAAAGTGAAAGTCGGATGCTTCCTGGAAGCAAAGATGGTGAAACTGTCACACATAATTGGGGGTATGCTGTTAGGAGGTGTTCATCTGTAGAGAAAGATACGCTTGAAAGAGTAGAAGACTAGTGCAAGAGAAGAAGACCCTTGATGAAACAGATTTACACAGTGGCTGAGCTATATGAGTCAGTTTGTCAGAGGTTGCTTAACCTGAGATTTGAGGCCACTCTTCATATAGTCACTATGAGTTTTAGTTGACATGAAGACATAAACAACATAAATTATGTTATTACTGCTACTAACATTTTAAAGCTATTTAAAAGTTTCACTACTTTAGAAAAGCAAGTACTAACATGTATTCTGACATTGGTTGGTTGCAACACTGATACCTTCAGTTCTGGAGATGAATGTCCATTTCTGTTTATAGATTTAAGTACCATTCAATAGAACCTTGAAAGTGCAGGAGAAGGTATATACATCAGAGACCTGAATGGTTGGGTAGGTAAATATACAGACAGTGTTTAAAGATAGCAGATTTCCTAAATTAACTCCAAATAAAATTTGGTAGTAAATCTAATATAGCAGTTTATACTCTTTAGTTTTATGTATTTAAGTTTTGTAAGGAGATGTTTATATTCGTTATCCATGGGAATTAGTTATGCATGGGAAATATACTGGAAAATAACATAGTTTTTGCCTTCGTAGAGCAAATGTAACTGTGAAAATTATTAGCATAATTATTTAAATCTCATTATAGAGCATAATTATTTAAATCTCATGGGAAAGAAAATGCTGTTACATATACATAAAGTATAAATAGTATAGTAAAAAAAAGTCACAATTTCAAACACATTAGGACAGAAATACAACAAATTTTAAAATTTGTAGAGGAATTTTTCTAAGTCCTGGAGTAATTTCATAGAATAAGTAATCACATAATCTAGGATTGGAGACACATGGTATCTAACAAATTACTACAACACAACATAATAAAATACACAGCACACCATGCAAAGGAGATTTCCAATGTTGTGCTAGTTATTCTAGAAGAAATTAAAAACCATAATTATTTGAGAAAAGAACTAAATGCTTTAGTGTTTGAACAACTACTGAGTTTGAAACATGATCCTTCAAGATAAAATAGAAAACCATAAAGATATTGAAAGTGATCTCTCACTCTTTTCCATTATTTTGAATTAAAAATAATTATTTGGAAGCAGTTACTCCATAGTCTGTTATGTTGTTAAACCCAAGACCACATCTCTCTAGCGATTCAAATCCACCAGTGACTTCAATAGAAAAAGATGATCTATCTCCTCCCAGGCAATTTACAGCCTCAGAAATCCACTGGAAGGTGAACCATTAGTCAGTTCTGACTTATTAGCAGTGATAGATAAGCAATTCTTTTTACTTACCAAAGTGCTTATATTTGGTAGTTTTAATTATTCAAATGACATACAACATTTTGAAATTTGCTCTTTTCTAAATGTTATTATTCTTAGTTTTATCATTATTTTTAACCCATATTCCCAGCTAAGAAGTTCTTAGAACAAAACAGATCAATCTAGAAAAAAAAACACAAAAAAACCTCAGATTTCATTGTTGTTTATCACTGAGTCCAGACTGAGCCATAATTGACTCTCTCTACTGGGTTTTCAAAGGCAGTTAATCACATGTGAGGAGATTGTCCATCCTTCTCCAGCAAAATGTTGTGGATTCAAAAACAAAAATCTTTGAGATTGCAGCACAATTTTCTTCACTAGGCTACCACATAATTATCCTTAAAACA
>NW_006399908.1:6061053-6074674 GCF_000299155.1 Elephantulus edwardii
TTTCTCAAAAAGTTGCAGAGATACCATTTGACCCAGAAATTCCACTACTGAGAATATACCCCAAAGAAACCATAACTGACATCCAAGCAGATATATGCACACTCATGTTTATAGCAGCTTTGTTCCTAATAGCAAGGAGTTGGAAATAACCTAACAACAAATGAATGGCTAGAGAAGCTGTGGTACATTCACACAATGGAATATTATGCTGCTTTGAAAAACAAGGAACTCATGCGATATTATTAAAAATGGGTGACCCTGGAGGACATTATGCTGAGTAAAGTATCTCAGTCACAAAAGGATAAATAGTGCAAGGTGCCACTGTTGTAAAACAGGACTGACCTTGGGGTTGGGGAGAAACTGAGAAAGATAGGTTCAATAACATAAACTGCATTGAAACAGATGAGGGAGAAAACTGTTTAAAGGGATATGTTATTAGGTATTTTTGTCATGACAGGAGTCCAGAGCAAAGGCTGTATAGTGGAGTGGACCTGGGGTGGGGGGAGGGATTGTAAAACAAGGAAAGAATTTTTCTTTTACTTTTCCAAGAGGGTAGTATACTATGGGGGAGGGTTGGGAGGGGAGAAAAGTGCAAGAATGGATGAATGGAAATTAAAAACAAAAAAATAAAAAATCAGCCATTGGAAAATAAAAGACATATAGTTAATATGTCTTAAAGCTTTCATTGCTATGGAATTGGAACTTACTCAGAGTTAACTCTTCAATAGATATTCAGAGGCTGTACTCGCTTGGGAGGAGATGGCTCCTCTTTCTCCTTCAGAGGCCCTGACGGATTCAGATTGTCAGACAGGTAAGACTTTTGAATTAGCAGCAAAAAAACTCTACTACTATCTTATGCTATTAATTTTGGGGTCCTATTGTTACATAGTAATTGTTGGTGTTATTGTCTACCTTTGGGTCAGAACCAACTCAGCATTTTTTAGTTGAAATATGTCTATTGGTATTTCATCAATTCCTGGAGGCTTATTCTTTCCCAATGCCTGTATCACAGCTTAAACTTCTTCCTTTATCATCAGGCCACTAGAGCTTCCAACATGAGTGCCTTTGGACCTGGAATTGCTGCAGCTGCTGACACTAGATTTGTCCTCATTAAAGAACTTAAAGTGAGTTTATGGGCAATCTCCTTCCGTGTGATTAACTGCTGATGAAAACCCACCAGAGAGAGGGTAAGCTATGGTTTGGGTCCAATTCTATGGTTCAAAACAACAACATTCCAATTATAAGGATTTGTAAGAGTCCTGCACTGCTATTTCTTTTCTCTACCTCCTGGGTTATTGTTGTTTTGTGGTTATGCGCCATCGAGTCACTTGTGACTCATAGCGACCCTACATACAACAGCCCTAAACCCTGCTCTATCCTGTGCCAATCTCATTGTCACCAACACACTCATCTCAATTGCCCCAGTCACCAAATCAATCCACCTCCCAGAGGGCCTTCCCCTCCTGCGCCTGCCCTCCACCCATGATGTCCTTCTCCAAGGACCAGTCTTTCCTTACAACATGACCAAAGTGTAGCAGACGAAGCCTCAGAATCCTTGCCTCCAAGGAGCATCCCGGTTTAACCCTCGCCAGGATGAATCTTGTCTGTTTTCTTAGCAGTCCATAGTACCCTCAACACTCTTCTCAAACACCAAAGCTCAATGCATCAATTCTCCTTCTGTCCTCCCTGGTCATTGTCCAGCTCTCTGATGCATAACAAGTGATTGCAAAGACCATGGCTTGTACCAGACACACCTTAGTCTCCAGAGACACACCATTGCTCTTCAGTACTTTAGAGAGGTCCCTAACAGCAGACTTTCCCATTGCAATATGTCTTTTAACTTCTTAATTTCTTTGCTGCTGGTGCCAAGAGTGTTGATTGTGGAGCCAAATAGACTAAAGCTATGAACAATCTCAATCTCTTCACCATCCACCCTGATGCTGCCAATTGGTCCAGTGGTGAGAATCTTTGTCTTCTTGACATTGAGCATCAATCCATATTGAAGGCTGTAGTAATTTGCATATCTGCTACTTTCCTTGGATGTGGTAGCTATTTCTTAGGGCAGACAATAGAGATGTTTTTCTTCTATTTCTTTGAAACAGTATATTTTTATAATCATGATTTTTCTTTTAACATTTAGAGTACTATGCCCTTTTGCTCATTAAATAAGTTTGTCCTTTTGCTCATGCAACAGCATATTTTTCCATTTGTACTTGTGTGTATCTGATATAAATAGTTTAATAGTTAATGATAACTACATCTTTCATCTTAGTGTGACTCACTACCAGTTTTTTCTGCTCTGATAGCATTATTTTCTTCTAACAGTTTTTTTTATTGATCACATGAAGTTAAAATATATTTTGAAAAATTAAGTTAGGGAGTATGGATGTTATGAGTAAGGAAAACTTCCAAATCTGTTGTAAAATCTGAAGGAAAAACAAGCAAATAAACAGAAATGAATTTGCTTCCAACTTGATTCTCACCCATAGGGACCTACTGTGTTGCAAAGCAGAATTGTGCTCTTGAACTGCACTCCATGGAGTTGTGTTGGCTGTGACGATCCGAAGCAAATCACTTAGGTTGTCCTCTGAGGCACCTTTGGGTTGGTTTGAAAATTAATCTATACAGTTAGCAGCCAACTATTCAGCTTATCAGTTTGTGCCACTCACACAACTGATTGAAAAATGTTGTACATATATTGACATACTAGGTATTGGCAAAATAAGATGGATTGCCACGGGATATTTTTAATCAGACAGTCATATAATCTACTATGCCACAAAGGAAAAGATGAGAAAAAGAGATCACTTTCAAAAAAATTATTAAAAAATAATTTGTAAATCCACCTTGCAATATAATATTGTATGCAAAAGAATAATATCCATATGCATACAAGGAAGTCAAGTGAATACCATTATTACTCAATTATAGTCATCAAAAAACATAGCCAAAGAGGTGGAAATAGATGATTTCTACCAACTTTTGCTGTGAGAAAATCAATTGAACATGCAGATATGATGCATTAATAGTAATAGGTGGCTGGAATGCAAAATTTGAAAACAGGGAAGAAGGGTCAGTAGTTCGAAAACATAGACTTGGTAACAGAAATGAGGCTGAAGGTAGAAAAATAGAATTTTGTACATATAATGATTTATTCATTGAAAATACTTTTTATAAGAAACATAAACAGTAAGTATATACATGGATTTCCCCTGATAGTATGCACAAGAATAAGATCAATTACATTTGTGGAAAAAAAATCATTGGAGAAGCTCAGTATCAGTGGTGAAAACTAGGCCAGGTCCTGATTGTGGAACAGACCATCATCAACTACTCATATGAAAGTTCAAACTAAAGCCAATGAAGCTTAAATCAAATCCACAGGAACCAAAATTGGCCTATCCCTCTTGAATTTTAAAATTCATCTTAGGAACAGATTTGAAACCTCAAACACCCAATGAGCGAAGAGGATCTGTGGGAGGATATCAAGGATATCATCCAGGGAGAATGCAAAAAGTAATTTCAAAGATAGAGGAGGAAGAAAAGACTGAGATGGATATCTGAAGAGACTCTGAAGGTTGCACTAGTGTACAAAGGGAAGAAAGCAGGCAGTTAAGGAGCTGAACATATGATTTCAAAAGGTATTTTAGGAAGTAAAAAACCAAAGTATTATAATAAAATGTGCAAAGAGCTGGAGTCAGAAAATCAAGAGTTAAACTCTCTCATCATTTCTTAAGCTGAAGGAACTGAAGAACCAATTCAAGCCTCAAGTTACAAGACTTAAGGATTTTATGCTGTGGGCAGAATATTGAATGATCCAGGAATTAAAAGAAGGAAGAATTACACAGATTCACTGTACCAAGAAGAATTTACTGACACAGAAGAATTTCATGAAACAACATATGATCAAAAAGCATTAGTGAGGAAGGAGGAAGTATAAGCTACTCACAAGGAACTGGCAAAACACAAAGCCTCATAAATTGATGGGATACCAGTTGTTATTTCAACAAATAGATGCTGTCCTGCACATGCTCACCAGGTTGTGCCAAATAATCTGGAGGACAATTCCTTGGCCAACTCTCTGGAAGAAATCCAAATTTTTTCCCATTCCAAAAAAAGGTGATCCCACAGAGAGTAGAAATTCCTGAAAAATATAACTAATATCACATGCAAGCCAAATCATGCTGCAGATCACCCAGAAATGACTGGGACAGTACATAAATAAAGAACTATCAGAAATACAAGCTGAGTTTAGAAGAGGCCATGGCACAAAGGAATTGTCACCAATGTCAGATGGATCTTGGCAGAAGCAAAAATGTACCAGAGGAATGTTTATCTGTGTTTCGTTGACTATGCAAAGACATTTGACTGTGTAGATCACAACAGATTGTGGTTAACCTGGAGGAGAATGGGAATCTTGGAATACTTGATTGTGTTTATGCAAAACTTGTACTTGGACCAGGAGGCATTCATCAGAACAGAGGAAAACAAAACAAAACAATACACACTACGGTTAAAAATTGGGACTGGAGTGCATCAGGGATGCATCCTGTCTCTATACCTTTCAATCTATATGCAGAATGAACCATTCAGGAGGCCAAACTTAATGAGGAGAAATATGGCATAAGGATTGGAGGAAGATACATCAACAACTTGTGTTATGTGGATACCATACCTTGCTTGCTGAAACTGAAGGGTAGCAGAAGCAATTGCTGCAGAAGCTCAGAGACTGCTGTCTTCACTATCCATTGAAGCTTCACATCCATAAGACAAAATTTTCACCACTGTGTCAATTGGCAGTACCAGGAGAGATGGAGAAGAGATTGAGGTTGTTAAGAACTACAGCTTGCTTGGCTCCACAATCAACACTCCTGGTATTAGCAGTCAGGAAATCAAAAGATTAATTGCATTGGGAAAGTCTAATGTCAGGGACATCTTCAAAGTGCTAAAAAGTAATGCTGTCCGTGTAGGGATTAAGGTGCACCTGAAAATGACAGAAAAATAACTGATGCTTTTGAGTTGTGGTGCAGGAGAGGAGTATTGAACATACCATGGTTGCCAAGAGAACAAACAAATCTGTACTGGAGAGGTGAAAACCAGTTTTCTCCCTGGAGGCAAGAATTTTGAAGCTCTATCTCACATACTTTTGGCACATGGCCCAGAGGTAATAGTCCTTCGAGAAAGACATCATCTTTGGAATGGTAGAGGGACAGTGCAGGAGAGGAAGATCCTGAATGAGATGGATTGACACAGTAATAGGAATAATGGTGGTGGGTGAGTCAGAGTCAGCAGAACTGTCTCAGATTATGGCAGGATCCAGAGCTATTGTACATAGGGTGGTTATGTGTCAGAGACAACTCTACGGTGCATAACAACAACAAATATGTGCTTTTATTTATATGAACAGCAAAGCCTGTGTATTTACCTCAGATTTTCTGGGTCTCTGGAAACGAATACTTACAGCAGAAGTATAAGGTGTATAGAGAAGGAAAATTATCTTGGATTTTTTTCCTATAGGAGAGAATTTTCTATTTTACTATTTCAATCAGGGGTCATCTCCTTTTCTAAAGACTGTTAAAAATACTTTGCACATTCTATCATTGGTTAATGATAATTTTTTCTTTATAGATTTTTATGATACACAGATGTTGCTATTGAGGTGAATATTTTTAAAGTTTTATGGAATTAATAATAACATTTTCTAAATCAAAGCATTAAAAATCAAATACCATTCTGTAGAAGCAGTTGAGAAACATTTTCTAAATAAGCTCAAGTCTATAACTGCACATTTAAGTTCATTCAATATCCACAATTATGTCAATATATTTTAAGAAGAACAAATTGTAATGCCAATAGTTTTCACTCTAAACTGGTATACAAGATGAAAAAAAGAAAAAATACTTATTACATCAATTAAACTGAGTATGTGGACTTGTTTTTAATACTGAGAAAACACAGAAGTTCAAAGCTATTGTCTTCAAGTTGGAACCAAGATCTGACACTTCAGCACGTTTTACAGAGGCTACAAATAGCATGAGAGGGGGTGCCTATGTTTCTCATTCAGAGTCATTGATAGATTTAAAACTTAGACCTTTTGGTTAGCAGCCCCATATATTATGCACTATCCTACCAAATATCTTTAGTTTGGTAAAATATAAAATATACTCAATATCTTGCAATGTTTTTGTTAAGGTAAATGGAATTTTGAATTAAAATGTCTCAAAATTATTTTAAAAAGTTTGATGTGGAGTACTTTAACATTAATTAGATACATCAAATCTCAAATATATAGACTTTGCATGTATATGATTGCATAGTTACATGTGCATGGGTGCTCATGAATAACAAGAAAATGAGATTGCAACAGAATATAAACACAGGGAACATAAGGGGAATGTGCTATATATTTTATTATTTACAGACACTTGATGTGTGGGTTTAGAAGGGGTCATGGTACTAGGGATATTGTACCTAATGTTAGATGGATCTTAGATGTAAGATGAAAGCAGGGAATACCAGAAGAATGTCTATCTGTGTTTCATTGATTATGTAAAGGTGTTTGACTGCGTGGATCATAACAAACTATGGCTGACTCTGAGAAAAGTGGGAATCCCAGAACACTTGATTGTGCTAATGTGAAACCTATACTTGGACGAGGAGGCAGTCGTTAGAACAGAGTAAGGAAACACTGCAGGGTTCAAAAGTGGGAAGGGTGTATGCCAGGGGTGTGTCCTATCTCCATACCTTTCAACCTATACGCAGAACAGGTTATCTGGGAGGCTGGGCTGTATGAAGAGAAGTGTGGCATTAGGATTGGAGGAAGATTCATCAACAATCTATGTTATGCAGATGACACAACCCCACTTGCTGAAACTGAGGAGGACCTGAAGTGCTTGCTGCAGATAGTCAAGAACGGCAGCCTTCAATATGGCTCCACAGTCAACACACTTGGCACCAGCAGTTAGGAAATTAAAAGATGTATTGTGATGGGAAGGTCTGCTGTTAGGGACCTCTCCATAGTACTGAAGAGCAATGGTGTAACACTGGAGACTAAGGTGCACCTGATACAGGCCACGGTCTTTACAATCACTTGCTATACATCAGAGAGCTAGACAATGACTAGGGAGGATAAAAGGAGAATTGATGCCTTTGAGCTGTGGTGTTGGAGAAGAGTATTGAATATACCAAGGACTACTAAGAAAATGAACAGGTTCATCCTGCAGAGGGTTACATTAGGCTGCTCCTTGGAAGCAAGGATTCTGAAGCTTTGTCTGACATACTTTTGACATGTTGCAAGGAGGAACCAGTCCTCGGAGAAGTACATCATTCTTGGGAGTATGGAGGGACAGCGCAGGAGAGAAAGACCTTCTCTGAGGTGGATTGATTCAGTGACTGGGGTAATTGGGGTAGGTGTGCCAGAGACAGTGAGATTGACACAGGATAGAGAAGGGTTTAGGTCTGTTGTTGCTATGAGTCAAAGGCAACTTGATGGCACATAGCAACAACAACAACAACTTGTAGTTCTGAATTCATTATTCATTATTGTTATGTGCAATCAAGTTCAATAAGACTCATAGTGATCCTATAAATAACAGATCTGAGCCCTGTCCTATCTTTTGCCATTTTTATGATTTCCAATACACTTGAGCTTATTGTTGTAGTGACATGTCAATCCATCTCATTGAAGATCTTCCTCTCTTTGCAGACCATCCTCCTTTCCAAGCACAATGTCCCTTTCCAAAGATTAGTCTTTCCTAGAAACATACCCAAAGTATGTGAGACAAAGCTTCACCATCCTTGATTCCAAGGAACACTCAGACTGCATTTTTTCTGAGATGTATTTGTTCTTATGACAGTCCATGATATAGTCAATACTTTTCTCCAACACCACAATTCAAATATATCAATTCTTCTTTATTCCTTATTCATTGCTCAGTTCTCAGATGCAGAGCAGATGATTGAAAATCTCGTGATCTGAGTTGGCCACACCTTACTTTTCAAACCAGCATCACTCTTCCTCTGGAGAGGTCCTTGACAGCAGACTTGCCCAATGCAATATGCCTTTAATCTCCTGACTGCTTGTACCAAGTGTGCTGATTGTGGATCCAAGTAAGATGAATTAAATATTCTATTTTTGAAAAGAGCAATGGGCACATAAGTACAGCCATATCTGACCTTTACCAACTTCACTAAGGGGAACTGTCCCTGTAAACAGTATCAACAGCACAAAATCAAATCTCATGAGGTCAGACATGTCTCCCACACTCTTGTACAACTTTCTACTCATCTCAACACCAATCTCACCACTTTACTGGGTCAAAAAAAATGATGTGATAGCTCACATATGGCACAGGACTCTACTGGGAAAGTCAAAGTCTGTAATTTAGGATAGTAGCAGAATGCAGTCAGGACAGCTTCCAAAATGTGCCCACAGGTGCCTAAGCCTGAAACCTCACAGCTTTAGACCAGTGTTAAAAATGCCTCAGCTCTGCTAATTTTGATTTTCCTCTGCCTGTCCCCTCTACCAGTGTCCAACAAACATGGGTAAAGTTTCTTAGTTTAGCTCTGGTTCAGTGAATTATGATAGTCAGCTCCATATCATGTTTACTCTGTGATTCTCTGATTCAGCCATGGCTTCTGCTGTCATGTGTCTAGTTGGCACAAGAATTTTTGGACCTGAAAGCTAAGCTACATTGTTCTCTTTCTTCTTTGCTGGTGGGAAAGATATTCCTTTTTGGTGCTGTATCCACCCTATTTAGTGTCAAGCCTAGCCAATCCCCTTGTGGATTGGTGAGACTAGCCAATCTCCTTGTGGATAAACTAGCTCGTCTTATTCACGTATTCCTGCCTACGCACATAGCAAAGTCTAAGAAATCAATAAGAAAACCACTTTGAACAATATACTCCACAAATGGTTACAAAGCAGAGTGTATTTCAAAATGCCATACATCTGTGACAGATGCTGAAAAAAAAGAAAATAATAAACGCCCAGAGAGGCCACAACTGGCAGCCACCGGGGGCCCAGAGCACCATCATCACCTAGGAGCAGAGGCTGAAGGAGCAGACAGAAGTCACTGGAAACCAATTCTGGTTTGACTCAGCAGGGACTCATGGGAGGAAGGGGGAATCATTAGAGGGTGACGGAGCTGGCTGGGAGAGGGAGATGGGACGGAACACAAACCAAAATGAGGCTGAGAGGTGGAGATCAATATTGAATTTGAAAGTTTTTTTGCAACTTGGAAGTGTCTTTGCATGTTGAAGTTTCTTTGCATGCTAATGCATATAATAGATTAGAATCATTTAAAGTTACTTGTCTCATCTGCTCTTTTGGGTAAAATGCTTGTCTGTCATATATTGTACTAAACCTAAGCTTCTGAGTTAAGACAAATTTAGAAAGTAGGATTGACCAACCACTTCATAAAAACAGGAAATCAGAAACACTATGAACAATAGAGCACACCTTGAATATCAGATATAGTATGGAGGCTGAGCCCTTATATTGGTAAACAGCCAATAATAATTGGAATGTGAAATGTACAGGGCATGAATGTAGAAAAATTGGACATTGTTTGAAAAAGGAGAATGCATAAATATTAACATACTAAGCTTTGATGAGTTGAGATGGATTGGCATGGGCTATTTAGAATCAGACAATCACACGATCTACTACACAGGGAATGAAAATGTCAGAAAAAATGGGGTCACATCCGTAATCAAATAGACCATTTCTGATACAATGTGACAGGACACTATTCATACACATACACTATCCATACACATACAAGGAAAACCAACAACAAAAGCCAAAAAAGCGGAAAAACATTTCTACCAATTTCTGCAGTCAGAAATCTATTGAACATGCAATCAAACTTTACTAACTGGTGACTAGAATGCAAAAGTTGGGGACAAAGGAGAAGGATGAGTATTCAGAAAATTTAGAATTGGTAACAAAAATGAAGCTAGAGACAGAGTTATAGAATTTTGTAAAATCAATGATCTATTCATTACAAATACCTGTCTTTTATAAAAAACACAAACAGCAACTTTACACACAGACTTCATTAGATGGTCTACAGAAGAATCATATAAACTACATCTGTGGAAAGAATCTTTGAAGAAGCTCAATATCAGGTGTCAAAACAAGGTCAGGTGCTAACTATGGAACAGACCAATTGAAGTTCAATAAAATGAAAACAAATCCACAAGAAACAAAATAGGATCTTCAGTCTATCACACCTGAATTTAAAAACCATCTCACAATCAGATTTGAGGCCTTGAGCACGAAAGAATAAAGACCAGATGAGTATTACCCATGAAGAATCCAAGAGGTCATTACAAAGAGAGAGAAAGAAGAAAAGACTGAGACAGCTGACAGAAGAGACTCTGAATATTTCACTAAAACGTCAAAAAAGCCAGAACAAAGGGAACAAATCAGAAAGTTCAAAAGCTGAACAGAAGATTTCAAACGGCAGTTCAGAAAGACAAAGCTAAGTGTTATAAGGAAATGTGCAAAAAACCTAGAGGCAAAAAATCAAAAGGGACGAACTAGTCAGCATTACTTAAGCTGAAGGAACTGAAAATTTTAAGCCTATAGTCACAATACTTCAAGATGCAATAGGCAGAATATTGAATGATCCAGGGAGCATTAAAGAAGATGGAAGGAATACACTGAATCACTGTATCAAAAAAAAATTGGCTGACACAATAATTTCCTCGAAAAGTATTTGATCTAGTACTAGTAATGATAATGAAGGAGAAAGTTCAGGCTTCTCTGTAGGAATTGAAAAAAAATAAAGCAAGAATTGATGTAATACCAATTTCCATATTTCAACAAACAGATGCGGCTCTGGACGTGTTCACAAGGTTATGCCAAGAAATCTAGAGAATAGCTACCTTGCCTATTTAAAGAGATCCTATTTATTCCTGTTTCCAAAAAAAAGGCTGTACAACAGAGGGTGGAAATTATAGTCATATCACTAATATCATAAGCAAGCAAAATCTTACTGAAGAATATGAAAAATTAAATACATCTACACAGAACTGCCAGAAATGTTGTTGTTGTTATGTGCCATCAAGTTGTTTGCGACTCAAAGCTACTCTATGTCCAAGAACGGTTAACGCTGTTCTATCCTGTGCCCACCTCCCTGTCTCGTCTCAGACACACTCATTCCCACCACTCCACTCACAGAATCAGAATCAATCCATCACATCGCGGGTCTTCCTCTCCTGTACCGTCCCTCCACTCTCCCAAACATGATGTACCTCTCCAAGGACCAGTCCTTCCTTGCAACATGCCCAAAGTATGTCAGCCGAAGCTTCAGAATCCTTGACTCCAAGGAGCATTCTGGCTTCACCCTCTTCAGGACAAACCTGTTTGTTCTCCTAGCAGTCCATGGTATATTCAACTCATTTCTCCAGCACTACAGCTCAAAGGCATCAATTCTCTTTCTATCATCCCTATTCACTGTCCAACTCTCAGTGGCACTAGGGATATTTTCACCAATGTCAAATGGATCTTGGCTAAAAGAAAAAAATACCATAATTAAGTTTATTTGTGTTTTATTGACTATGCAAAGGCATTTGTCTGGGGATCACAACAAACTGTGGCTCACCTTGAGAAGAACAAGAATCCCAGAACACTTGATTATTCTCATAAGAAACCTATACACAGAACAGGAAGCTGTTGTATGAACAGAACAAGGGGAAACTACAAGGTTCAAAATGAAGAAAGTGCTCAGGGATGTGCCCTTTCACTACACCTTTTCAATCCATAAACTGAACATCAGGAAGCTAGACTTTATGAAGTGTGGCATCAGGATTGGAGGAAGACTCTTCAACAACAAGCAATATGCAGATGATACAATCATGATTGCCGAATCTTAGGAGGATTTGAAATGTTTGCTGCAGAAGGTCAAGGTCTCTAGTCTTCAATACGGACTGTATCTCAACATCAAGTAAAGGAAGATTCTCACTAGTGGGCCATTTGGTAATATCATGTAAAATGGAAATCTGCTGTCAAGAACCTTTTAAGAGTGTTCAAGAGCAAAAATACCATTTTAGAGACTAAGATGTTCTTGATCAAGCCCATGGTCTTCTCAATTGCTTGTTATCCATCAAGAAGCTAGACAATGAGTAAGGATGACTGAAGAAGAATTGGTGCCTTTGAATTGTGGTGCTGGAACCTACTATGGACTGCCAAGAGAACAAACAGCTCTGTTCTGGAGAGGGTAATGTTGCGTTGCTCCTTGGAGGCAAGGATTTTGGAAATCTGTCTCACATATTTTGGGCATGTTGCTAAGAGAGACCAATCTTCATGCTGGTAGATTGCTAATAAAAGGCACCATAATATGCTATTGATAATTACTGTGTGCTCAAAGAGGCCCTGAGTATACAGTATGCCTCATCCTGCTTCATCTTCACATTGCAGTAACTTTATTAACCCATCTTTTTAAGGGCATCCCTCTCCTTTACTAACTCTCTACTTTTACAGGTGTGATAGTTTGTTCTGTTTTGTTTTATTTTCCAAGGACTGGCACTTCCTATTAATCCCAAAGCATGTGAGACAGTCTCACTCTCCTTGTATCTAAGGAGAACCTCAACTTCCAATACAGTTCTGTTTGTTCTTTCTGTAGTTCACAGGATATTCTTTGCCAACAGTGCAATTCAAAGGCATCAGTTCTTCAGTGCTCCTCATTTAGTGTTCAACTTTCACACACATACTAAGCAGCTGAAAATATTTTGTCTTGGCTCAGAGAGACCTGAATTTCTAAGGGGGCATCCTTGCTTTATTTAGGCCCTTGAAAGCAGATGTATCCAATGCAATATATATTTTTATTTCTTGACTGTTTCTTCCGGAACTATTGATTGTAAATCCAAATACAATAAAATAATTTACGACCTCAGAACTTTCTTCATTTTTCATCATGCAGCCTTACAGTTCAGTATGGTTTTTGTTGTTCTTTTTGTGGTTTTTTTTAAAAATTACCATATTAAAACACCAAATAAGTTTGCAGAAGACTCTTTAACAAACATTATAGGCAAAGTCTAACATATTCTCCAATAATAAGCAAGAGTTCTTCACCTCCTTTCTTTTCCCTACCATGTCAGTTTTATTTTGCTTAGGGAGAAACATCAGTTTTGTATTTCTCCAACACATTATATTTTACTTTGTAATTGCTGTTGAGTCAACTCTGACTCATTTAGCAATTGTTTCCATGTAGAACCACTGTGAAGCTTTAATTCTAGGGGTGTACTGAAGGATTAAAATTAAAATGGCTCCTATAGCTCTCAGCTAAGTTTAACTCAGAAATTTTCCTTTGTCCCGGGTAAAGCCCCACACCCAGTGTTCCAGGAAGAAAAGTCTGATCTCAAGGCAACAGTATTCGGAGCAAACAAGCAGATGTTTCTCGACTGATAACGCAGGTGCCTTTGTTTCCCAACTGATAACCCATGTGTCTTGTGCTTTTCCACTGCCCTAGGGCTTGAACTCATTGTATGCTTAAGAATTTGTGAAACCACCCTGTAGTTAATGTTCCAAGAAATAGTTAACTACAAAAATTAGGCAAATATGCTGATGACTTAAGATCTGTCTAACTGCCACATGTGCAAGAATAAGATATTG
>NW_006399908.1:6075614-6076836 GCF_000299155.1 Elephantulus edwardii
GTAGAGGTTAAAAAAGGCCTTGGCAAACTTTTTGCTCCTCTGAGTGGCCAACCTTCGGGGTAAAATGGCCTCCTCAAAGAACTTTCAATCTAACCATTATACTCGCAGTAGAAGAATTTGTTTTTCAGGAAGGACCAGACGGCCAACCGGACCAACAGCCATACATCATTGTGTGGAAAGATTTAGTTCAGAATCCACCGCCGTGGGTAAAACCCTGGGTCCCGAAGAAGAACTGCACCACCTCCCCACGTGCGTTAGCCCTAAAAACATTCTTGTCTGCGAAAATCTGATCGAGGATCCCCCGTCTTGGTTAAGCCTGGTGAAGTCTAAAAGTTATGCTTTATAAGAAAAATATGAAGGTATACTTACAATATTAGAGACTAGCATAAAGATTGATAAAAATCGCAATTTAGAAGAAAATTCTTTTCAGAGTCAAGAAATATGGAAAAGTAATGTTTCATATTGAGTTCTAGACTTAAAATTTGTTACCATGTTAAAAGAATATGAAGATAAAAGTATTACTGAGTCCATTTGTAAAGTTAAGATTTTATTTATAAACTTACTCTTGTTTGTAACAAACAATTGTCTTTTTCCAAGAGTAAACAAAGTTTTTATGAAAGAGCATCATTCTAAGAATTAAGTAAAAAAAAAAAAAACGGCTTTTAAAATTAAGACTGTAAAGTTCGATGTGTATCCTGCTGAGCAAATGGGGAGAGATACAGCATAAAACTGATTTATTTAAATTTAATCTCTATCCTAAAGTAGTGTGTATATTTAATTAAATATTAAGTAATTGAGCCTCTTAATCCCTGTTAAATCAAAGTCATCACCTTCCCGGTGGACTGGTTAGATTTTAAGAACCTGGTCCTTTCTCTCTTGGGATGATTGCCAACAACTTGGGATAGTTCCTGTGTTGTGTTAAGCACTGTTTTAAGATTTAGAAGTTTTGAAATGCTATTGCTAGCAGTAAACAAAGTCTTGGAATTGTGTTTTGAAGCTAATGCTATCTGAAAAATCAAGAATGTACTGATTTGATACTGCTTTGTTTAACCCACCCATACTATTTGGAGTCCTGAGAATTTGTGAAATGATTGCCAACAATTCTTGCAGACCCTCTTTACCACAGAGGAAAGAGAGAGAATACAGACGGAAGCCAGAAAAAAACGTCAGAGATGCCGCGGGGCACCCAGTGCAAACTCCTGTTGAAATCGACGCTGGTTTT
>NW_006399908.1:6079074-6080606 GCF_000299155.1 Elephantulus edwardii
TCCTTAAATGTTAGCCAATAATTGTGTTTGTTAAACTCTACATGTTACATTTCTTCCACTTTAGCACTAAATAACTAAAACACTACCTTGAGACATGAGTTTCATTAAAAAAAAAAAAAGAACAACAATAACATAACACCCGCAATTAAAAAAAAGCAAAAACCAGAAAGCCCACCTAGTTTCTATCATTGAAGAAAACAATACAACTTGAAGCAATCTCTAAGACAAAAATATGATGGACTATCCTTTGGTAAGCATGATATAACCGCTGTCTTATTACGGAGTCAGTTCTGCTGATGTATTCTACACTTCTGGCCAAGGTGTATCCTTCTGGAAGTTCAAATCCATCAGCCACTCCTAGTAAGGAAGATGACTAATCTAGTCAATTTACAAACTCAGAGATCCAATCCTGAGTCAGTTCTAATTGGACAGTAACAACTTTGACTTAACATGTGCGGCCAAGTTGATAATATAAAATTTGAGCTTATGAACACTGAACAAGAGAAGGTAAAGGCAGAATTTCTCCTTCTGGACAACAAGAGTGAACTTAGTCAACATTCTCCAAGACTGAACCTAGTAGAGACTAGGACTGACTGTATTCATTGATATTCAGATGCCAGCAATGTGTGACATTCAGGCCTAAGCTTGGCTCCACCAAGCATGGGCCATAGTCAAGAGTGCCTCTTCAGACCACTCATTTTAAATAAATGTTCCATATCAAAAGGCTTTGTCACAAACCATTGAACTTGATTGTTCAGTTCTAATTTAATGTCTTGCCATAACTACCTTACAGTAAACTAAATGCATTTATACATAATAAACGAGTATTTCCTTCACTCATTGATTGCTGACTCATAATGACCTTCCGCTGGGTTTTAGAGGCTTTAAATCCTTAACAGGATGAGTGTATCTTTCTTCTACAAATATAAATTTGTGTGCATACAATACCAGTTAAATAGAAAAAGGTCTAGTCTTTATTGCTTTTACCTAGGGCTTGTTTCTCACTTTAGCTGTGATACTGAACACTGTGCCACTGATGTGTCAGATGCCATAATGGTTACCCAAATAGAATAGGGTTTGGTAGAGCTCCCAGATTAAGACAAGCTTGGAAGCAGGATTGGCATCCACTCCTTAAACAACAGGCCTTTGAAAATTTTATAAAAATTACGGAAATGATGATAGTTATAGAATAGGATTCAGATTTTTTTTCCCCCATAAGGTTGTTACAAATCATACTCTGCTACATGGCAGTTAACAACAAGAACTCATTTATCCGTTGTCAAATTCTAAGCTAAATCCTGAACTAAATAAGTATTTTTTTTCTAATCCATAGTAATTTCATATATGTCAATATGATTGAAGCTCAACATGAAGAAAACAAATCTCACCTCTAGGCCAATTGGCAGCATCAAGATAAATGGTGAAAGAGACTGAGATTCCTAACAGCTTTAGTTTGCTTTGCACCACAATCAACACTCTTGGTGCCAGCAGCCAGAAAAATCAAAAGACAAAGTGTATTAGGAAAGTCTGCT
>NW_006399908.1:6083751-6093876 GCF_000299155.1 Elephantulus edwardii
TTTAATGGAGCTCCCAAATTGAGACAGGCTTGAAACAGGAGTGACATCTACTTCTAAACAACATGTCTCTTGAAACTCTATGAACTTAGAGAAACTACAACAGTTTCAGGTCTTTTGTGCATAGAATCACTATGAGTCAGGCTTGACTTAATGGCACTTAACAACAACCATCACCTCAATGGGCTTGAAAAGACAGAACCTGAAGAAGGTACAAAATAGGGCAAAGTTCAGATCAACCTCTATGAGTTGTAGTCAACTTAATGACAGCTAATAACATTATCCCTTTTGGTCTATAAAGTAACTTACTAATAGATTCATGGATTAGGATTTGGGAATCTTTGGCATTCGTAATTCAATTGAGCTCAGATTCCAACTCTTCCAGTGAAACTCCTGAGTGGTGTTTTCTGGCTTCTCCCTGCTCTGTTTCGCATGTTACAGACATTTCACAGTCATTATGGGAATAACAAGTTCATTATCTATGTAATTAGGCCTCAATTTCCTTGTCTACAAAATGAAAGAATTAGATTAAAATTACTCACTGGTTTACTTTAAATTGGACTTAATTCAATAGTAATTGGGTTTTATTTTTATGTGGTCCCAAACACTACCTGGTGATACAAGCAATTAAATATTCTAGCTATTAAGCAGAAGTTTGGTTCAAAGGTTTCAGGAGGCAACTCAAAAGAAATGTCTAAGGATTTATTTCCAAAAGACGTGACAGCAATTGATTGGGTTAGAATATAAATATATTGATGTACAGATATATAGATATATATCTCAGTTCTCCTTCTATCTTCCCTAGTTCTTGTCCAGCTTTTTGATCCATAGCACGCAGTTGAAAAGACCATGGCCTGTATCAGGCATTCCATAATCTCCAGACTAACATTGTTGCTTTTCAGTACTCAGGAGAGATCCTTGACAGCAGACTTTCCCAGTGCATTTAATCTTTTCATTTCCTGGCTGCTGATACCTAGAGTGTTGATTGTGGGGCCAAGCAAACTAAAATTATTAACAATCCCTTTCTCTTCACCGTCTATCATGATGAGACCCAGTCATGAGAATCTTTCTCGACTTGATGTTGAGCTTTAATCTATACTGAAGACTGTAGTCCTTGACCTTCTTTAGCAAGTCCTCTCTCAAATATAAATATAAATGTAAATATAAACATAAATATGAAATGATAGGAATATGAGTATAAGTATGAATAACAATATGAACATGAACATAAGTATAAGTATAAACACAAACAACATAAATATAAATATAAAATTTACTAAGGACATTCTATTACATTTCACAATTGACAGTTAAGAATACTGGGAATACACGACAAAGAGACAATAACTGTCACCCAGGCAGATATATGCACACCCATGTTTATCGTGGCTTTGTTCACAATAGCAGAGTTGGAAACAACCTAAGTGCTCATCAACAAATGAATGGATAGAGAAACTCTGATATAGTCACACAATGGAATACTATGCTGCATTGAAAAATAACGAATTCATGCAATATTATTCAAAATGAGTGACCCTTGAGGACATTATGCTGAGTGAAGTATCTCAGTAACAAAAGGACAAATACTGCATGGCGCCACTGTTGTAAAACCAGACTGACATCAGGGTTGGGAGGAGACTGAGAAAGATGGAATTAATAATGTATACTGCATTGAAACAGATGAGGTAGAAAACTGTTTAAAAAGGATATGTTATTAGGTATTTTTGTCATGACAGGGTCCAGAACAAAGGCTGCATAGTAGAGTGTACCTGGGGGGAGGGGTTATAAAACAGTGAAAGAATTTTTCTTTTACTTTTCAAAGAGGGGAGTTTACTGGGGGGAGGGGTGGGTGGGGAGAAAATTGCAACAATGAATGAATGGCAATCCAAAATCTCTGTAAATTTTCATTGAAACTGATAATAATAAAAAAGAGTAAAAAATGTAGAAGAAAAAATAACAACAGCAAATAAAAATAAACTTACAGTCAGACTAGATATTAGACATAAACAAAGACACTATTAACATTAAAGAAAGCTCGGTCTGGTTGGAAATGTCCTCGTTCTAGGATATATATATGGAGGACCTGAAGCACTTGCTGCAGAAGGTCAAGGACTACAGCTTTCAATATGTACTGAAGTTCAACATGAAGAAAAGAACGATTCTAATCACTGGGCCTCATCATGATAGATGATGAAGAGATTGGGATTGTTAACAGTGTTAGTTTTCTTGGCCTCACAATCAACACTTTGGGTATCAGCAGCCAGGGAATCAAAAGATTAAGTCTGCTGTCAGGGATCTCTTCAGAGCACTAAAGAGCAACAATATTAGTCTGGAGATGATGGAATGCCTGATACAGGCAATTGCATAGCAATTGCATGCTATGTATCAGAAAGCTGGGCAATATCTAGGGAAGATAGAAAGAGAACTGATGCCTTTGAACTGCGGGGCTGGTGAGGAGTATTTCATATACCATGGACTGCCAGGAGAACAAACAGATTCATGCTGGAGTCGGTGAAACCTTGGAGGCAAGGATTCTGAAACTCTGTCTGACATACTTTGGGCACGTTACAAGAAGGGATCAGTCCTTGGAGAGCAGCATTATGCTTGGGAAAGAGGAGGGACAGCTCAAGAAAGACCCTTGGTGAGATGGATTGACTCAGCGACTGGGTAACAGGTACGTGTGTCAGAGACAATAAAGTTGACTCAAGATAGAGCAGGATTCAGAACTGTTGTACATAGGGTACGAGGTGCAGGCAACTTTAATGTTAGAGCAGCACACGAGCTCGCGAGTGAGAGATGTAGGTGTAGATGTAGATGCAAATGTAGGTGTAGCTATAGATATAATAAGAAAGAGAGAGAGTTCTACTACATAGTCAGAACTGACCCATAGCTGACCCTCTAGTGGGGTCGATTTTTATTCTACAGTGCTCACAGCAACAACATATATGTATGTATATAATAATATACTGTGTTGTTTACTATCGAGTCAAAACTGACTCACAGCTGACACTTCCTTGGATTTTCAGAGGCAGTGAAACATACAGAGGAGACTGCCCATCTTTTTTTGCTGCAAAAAAGCTCATGAATTCAAACCACCTGCCACTGGGTTGGCAAAGCAACTCCTTATCATAAAGTCACTAGAACGTATAGTAATCTTTATTATTTTACATATTCATTTATTATTATATATTACATTATTGTCGTTAGGTGCCATTGACTCATGTATGAGTCATGATGAATGACAATATGAACAACAGATCTGAACTCTGTCTCATCCTGTGCCTTCTTCGTAATCTCTGACACACTGAAATCCATTGCTGCAGTCACTGTGTCAATCCACATCTTCTTATCTTTCACTGTCTCTCCATTTTACCAAGGATGATGTCTCTCTCCAGTGATTAGCCTCTCCTTGCCACTGGGCCAATTGCCAGTACCATGATAGATGGAGAAGATATTGGACACTCTTGGCGCCAGCAGTCAAGAAATCAAAAGACAAATTACATTAGGAAAATTTGCTGTCAGGGACTTTTCCATAGTGTTAAAGGGCAACAGTATCAGTCTGGAGACTAAGGTGGGCCTGTTCCAAGCCATGACCTTGCAATTGCTTACTATCTATGCATCTGAAAGCTATACTAAGAATGATAGACAAATTTGAGTTTTGATGCTGGAGAAGAGTATTGAATATACCATGAAATGTCAAGAGAACAAACAGTTTTTTTCCTGGAGAGGATAAAACCAAGTTGCTCTTTGGAGGCAAGGATTCTGAAGCTCTCAGATAATTTTGCCACGAAGGACCAGTCTTTGGAGAATAATATCATGCTTGGAAGGATGGAAGGACAGCACAAGAAAGGAAGACTCTGATTAAGATAGATTGACATGGTAACTAGAGTAATGATTATTGGAATATCAAAGAAAGTGAGACTGATTTAAGATTGAACAGGGTTCTATTAGGCAAGCGACTCGACAACATATAACAACAACAATAACAACAACATGCCCAAAGTGTATAAAGCAAAATGTAATAATTTTTACCTCCAAGGAGCACTCTGACTGCACCTTTTCCAAGACATATCTGTTTGGTCTTTTGACATATCATGGATTATTCATCTTCAACACTATAGCTCAATTCTCTATAATCCTTATTAAAACCTAAGTGTCACAGAATGTGAATTTACATAATCCTGAACCACTATCAGAATCTCTGTTATCCTTAAACTAGTTGTTTGTCAGTCTTTTAATCGATCTAATTGAAAGTTACCAATGTTTTCACTGACTAGATTCCGAAGCATTTTGTCTTTTCCTTCACACTATTCTCTTCTGATAACATCCCCAAAGTATGCTGCAGCTCAACTTCTTCCAAGAGAGTTTGTCCTTTTATCAATTCATGGTGTAGTCAATAATCTTCACTAATTTCACATTTCCACATCACCAATTCTTTTTCATTAGACATTATTCGTGGTTCAACTTCTGAACAACAACTAAGGATGATAGAAAATAATCGATGCCTTCGAGTTGTGATGCTGGAGAAGAGTACTATGTCATCGACTGCCAAGAGAACAAATAGTTCTGTATTGGAGAAGATGAAACCAAGTTTCTCCTTTCAGGCAAGGATTTTGAATCTCTGTTTCACATACTTTGGACACGTGGCCGGGAGTCCTTGGAGAAGGAAGACATTATGCTTGGAAGGGTGGAAGGACAGAACAGGAGAGGAAGACCCCAGATGAGTTGGATTGACATAGTAAATTGGGTAGTGGAGGTAGATGTGTCCGAGTCATTGAGAATGGCTTAGGATAGGACGGTGTTCAGAACTGTAGCATATAGGGTCACTATGAGTGAAACGACAACATGAAACAAATGAAAATACAATGGTTAGAGACCCTTTATGCGTTAAAATTATTTTCTTACTTTAAAAGAGTCTTGGCAGCAAATTTGCTTATTGCAGCATACAATTTAATTTCTGAGTACTATTTGCGTAGATATATATAGTGATTGTGGAAATTAAAATGAAATTGTTTACAACTTAAACCTTTTTCTCAATTTATTATGATGTTTGTATGTTGGTCCTATGAAGATGAAATTTGACTAGGTATTAAAAACAAAAACAAAACCTGAGCCTTTAAAAATGGCAAATTAACCTTATGTTTAGGACTGTTTAAATAAATAATGAAATTCCAGCTAAATCTTTTCCCATCAGATTACATTGAATAGCTTATAAACAATGTGAAATTTGAGTACTAGTACTTATCATCAAAAGCTACGAATATATATTTAGACAACAACTATCCATTAGCCCTAACTCTTAATACATCACAGTAATTAACACCCTTAATGTTATCCAACAGGTGAATAAATGAAAGAAAGTACTTTACAGTAGGGGAATTGCTAAATGGTTATGTTTTTTAATAAAGAAAATGAATTAATCTTGCTGCATTCTTTTCATACATAATATTATGATACCTGATACACTTGATCTATTGTATCTCTCTTCTCTGTTTCCATATCTTAGTTGCCATTCAACATTTGCTTTTCTAGGAAAAGCCATCAATGATTATTTCAAATTTAATACATATTTTCCTTTTTTAATAGGAAGAACTAGCAGACACTGGGAACATTTTGATGGTCGTTTTTCAGCTGTTTATTACAAGTCATTTCCATAGCTTTTCCCCTTATCAAATTGAATCGGTGGCAATAATCTGATTGCATTCTGCATAGTGTTCAGAAAGAATTTTGCTTTCTGAGCTACACGATTTTGTTCATCTTCCTCAGATTGCATCCAGTTTCTAGAAAGAAGTCTTGCTGCAAGATTTGACTGAATATGCTAAGGACGAGGGAGTGTACAAAGTAAAATATCAAAATTGCCTTTAAAAAACTTCAAAACATCAGTTTAAATTTGTTGTACTTCAAATTAAATTTCAAGAAAGTCTAGCTAAAAGACTAATTGACAACATTGTTTTTCATAAAGTATGACTGTATTGGCATGTATAATTGATATAGCTTTTTTTTATATATAGCTTTTATGAACTATAATTTCTCCAAATAGTGATTCAAAATATGTAGGTGAAAGCTCCATATAACTTGTAAAGTGCATTTGAAATAGGTTTCAAATGCTTTCAAGCAGAAAAAGCTTGGAAAAGCAACGAGTTTACTTCTTTCAAACCATAACCTTACTCTCTATTTTACACAAGTAAAAATCTTTATCAAACTTATACACTTTACTTTCAAACTTCTTCCCTTCTAAATATGCTTCAGGAAGAAAAAAAAATTGTTTTCTTTCTTTTCTGTGTCTGTGGTTTGTGGTCATCGTTAAGTTTTACATCTCATAATTTCTGACAGGGAGGAGTTTGAGGGAGAGGGAGAGGCTGAGAGGTGAGGAGGAGGCTTAGAGCGAGGAGCTTGAGAGGTCAGGAGGAGGCTGAGAGGAGGAGGCTGAGAGGGAGAGCTTGAGAGGAGAGGAGAAGGCTGAAAGAAGAAAAGGAGGCTGAGAAGAGAGGAGGAAGCTGAGAGGGAGTTGGCTAAGAGGGAGAGCTTGAGAGGAGAGGAGGCTGAGAGGGAGGAGGAGGCTGAGAGGAGAGGAGGTGGCTGAGAGTGAGAGCTTGAGAGGAGAAGAGGAGGCTGAGAGGGAGGAGAAGACTGAGAGGGAGCCATGGAGAGGAGAGGAGGAGGCTGAGAGGGAGGAGGAGCTTGAGGGGGCAGGAGGAGGCTGAGTAGGAGGAGGAGGCTGAGACGGAGGAGCTTGAGAGGAGAGGAGGCGGCTGAGGCGTCCTGTTAAAAACACAGTGTTTTTGTCCTTCATCCAAAAACACTCCCTGTGCTTATATCTTCTCAAAGTCCTTTATATACAACCCTTTCAGTTTCTCTGTGAATGTCAACATATTAGTATTATGCTGGTGGTATTGTTGTTAAGAGCCTTCGGATTGGGTATGATTCATAGCTATCCTATAAACAGCAGACCTGAACACTGTCATGTGACATCCTCGTCATCTTTAATACACTTAAGTCCATTGCTGTAGTCACCCTGTCAATCCATCTCAATTGGGGTGTTCCTCTCTTTTGCAATCTGATCACCTTTCCAAGCATGATATTCCTTTCCAAGGAATAGCCTCTCTTTGATAATATTTCTGGTTTGGGACATGAAGCTTCACAATCTTTGTCTTTAAGTATTACTCAGGCCGCATTTTTTCCAAGACATACCTGTTTGGTTCTGAGGCATTTCATGAAATATTCAGTACCTTCTTCAACATCACAGCTCAAAGGAATAACTTTCATTTCTGTCAATCTTATCCATTGTCCAGACCTCAGATGTGTAGCAAATGATTAAAAAGACCATGGCCTGAGTCAGGTATACCTTAATATTCAAGTGACATAATTTTTCTTCAGTATTTTGTAGAAGTCTTGTAAAAAAGAGTAAGGACTACATGGGGACAGCCATATCTGAGATTTATCAACTCCCTTAACAGGAAATATCCCTTTCAGAAATGCAAACAACACAAAACCAATTTCAATGAGATCAAACATAACTTCCACGTTCCCACAACTCTTTTGGATCAGAAATCTGTTGCAATAGCTCACAGCTATAGCTCACAGACCATGTTTGTTATTGTTGCTGTTGTTATGTGCCATCGGGTCGCTTGCAACTCATAGCCAAACTATGTACAACAGCTCTGAACCCTGCTTTATCTTAAGCCAACCTCATTGTCTCTGATACACCTACTCCCATTACCCTAGTCACTGAGTAAATCCATCTTATCTAAGGTCTTCCTTTCTTGAGCTGTCTCTCCATTCTTCCAAGCGTGATCTCCCTCTCCAAGGACTGATTCCTCCTTGCAACATGCCCAAGTACGTCAGACAGTGATTCAGAAACCTTGTCTCCAAGGAACAGCCTGATTTCACCCTCTCCAGGGCAAACCTGTTTGCTCTCCAAGCAATCCATGGTGTGGATTTAATACTTTTCTCCAGTACCACAACTCAAAGGCATTATTTTTTTTCCAATCATCCTTAGTCATTGTCCAGCTTTCTGATACATAGAAAGTAGTTGCAGAGACTCTGGCCAGGATCAGGCACATCTTAGTCTCTAGACTGACATTGTTACTCTTCGGTACTCTGGAGAGGTATCTGACAGCAGAGTTTTGCCAATGCAATTTATCTTTTGATTTCCTGACTGCTGGTACCAAGAGTGTTGATTGTGGACCAAGCAAGCTGATGCTATTAACAATCTCGATCTCTTCACCATCTCCATGATGCTGCCAATCAGCACAGTGGTAAGAATCTTTGTTTGCTTGATGATGAGCTTCAATCTATATTGAAGGCTGTAATCTTGACCTTCAGCAATACTTCAGGTCCTCCTGAGTTTTGGCAAGCAAGGTTTTGCCATTTGCATATAACAGATTGTTGATGAATCTTCCTATAATCCTCATGCCACATTCCTCCTCATAGACCCCAGCCTCCCAGATGATCTGTTCCAGATATAGACTCAAAGGAATGGAGATAACATGCATCCCTGACATACACTATTCCTAATTTTGAATCACGCAGAGTTTCCTTCCTGTGTTCTGACAACTGCCTCCTGATCCAAGTATAGGTTTCACATAAGCACAATCAAGTGTTCTGGGATTCCTATTCCCAGAGTTATAGTCAAGTAAACTCAGATAGACATTCATCTGATACTCTCTACTTTCACCCAAAGATACATCTAACATTTGCTATAACATCTCTAATGCTATGGCCTCTTTTTTCAACCCAATATGCACATCTGGCAGTTTTCTGTTAATGGGCTCTTCCTGTCATTTTTGGTTCATTTTCAGCAGGATCTTGCTTGCATCTGATATTAATGATAGTATTCCATAATTACAGCACTCTGTAGGAAAGACAGAAAAATATTAAGTAAAGACCATAAATCAGATTAATAGCAAAATGCATTCATTCAATCAAAACAGCTTCCAAAATGTGCTTGCAAATGCCTCACTCTTGAGCCTCTTGATATTAAGCCAATGTTACAAAGCTCTCAATCTGCCACTTATAAGTTTCCCTGTTCCACAGCTGTCCATAAAGTTTGGACAAAGTCTGCTAGTTCTTATTCCATGATATAGCAGTCCCAAGGCTTGTTCCATCTCACCTCAGGTCTTTGGTTCTTTCTTTGGGCTACTTATAACTAATACTCCCATAGGCCCTCGTATGGCTGGCTCTAAAACTGTTGAACACAAAGGACATACTCCTTTGTCTTTTTGCTTTTCTGCTCGGGGTCAGATTTTCCAGTTCTGCTACTGGATGTGCCCAATTTAATAATGAGTCTAGCAATTCTCCTTGTGAATTGGCTAACACATTTTATTCTCATATTCTCATCCATTCACAATGCAATGTCAGTAAGTGCATGTGGTTATGTGCCATCAAGTCATCTGCAACTGATAGCAACTCATATAGTGTATAATAGCCGTAAACCCTGCTCTATCCTGTGCCAGTTTTACTGTCTCCAACACACAACCCCCATTACCCCAGTCACTGAATCAATCCATCTCATCACAGGTCTTCCTCTCCTGTGCTGCTTCCTCTCCTCTTCTTCCACCCTACCAAGTACGACATGTCTAAAGTACGTCATATGAAGCTTCAGAATCCTTACCTCCAAAGGAGCAGTCTGGTTTCACCCTCTCTCTGCTGAACCTGTTTGTTCTCTTCACAGTCCGTGGTACATTCAATACTCTTCTCCAACACCGTAACAGTAAGTGCATAGTGAAGGCATTTTGGACAATAGATCCTTAACATCACAGGTGCCTGACAGCAGATTTGTCCAATTCAGTACACCTCCTGACTACTAGTACCAAGGGTGTTGATTGTTGATCCAAGTAATACGAAATAATTTATAATTCCAAGCCTTTCTCCATCTATCATGATATTGCCTGTTTTGCTAAAGTTAAGTACAATGTAGTTGGAACTGACTGCTATTAATTCTCTAGAACCAAATATTGAATGTCTAAGATTGTTTTTAAGTCAATTGTTAAGAATGATCGCTCTTGGAAATGAAATTTCATAGGCTAAACTAAAATAAAATGTTCATTGACTCGATTCTGACATACAACATCTTCATGCATCTCAGAGTAGAACTATACCCCTTAAAGTTTTATATGCCTCCCTTTT
>NW_006399908.1:6094306-6094959 GCF_000299155.1 Elephantulus edwardii
CAGTGGGCTTTCAGAGACAGCAAATTCAAACCACATACCTTTGGGATTGGAGTACAGTTCCTTACAACTAGGCCACCAGAGATAGGATAGATAGATAGATAGATAGATAGATAGATAGATAGATAGATAGATAGAATAACTGGTATACAAGGGCATGGAGCCCTATTCTGTGCAAACATTAACACATTGTGTTCCTAATTTAAGACAGACCATTTTAATCTACCTGCAGTTACTTTCAAACTCATAGTCATACTTGACTTAATGACATTTAACAACAACAGAGGTGCCTTTGAAGAAAGGGTTGGTGATCTATTTAAAAAAATATATAAAATCCAATTAAATACAATTCTAATCTGACATACATATGGCCACCAAGGGTCACAATGGATTTGGCAACACTCATTATTCTGTGCATAGGTCCCAACTCCACACTTAATGATGTTAGGGGTTTTTTTGTTTGTTTGCTTTTTTAATTCTACTAGTTTATTTATTTATTTGAATACATACATTGTTTTTCAGACCATATTCTTCCAAGTTTCCTCACCCCTCTACCCAGCCATCATGGGATTGTACAATTTGAATTATATTTTTTTAATTTTATACTAGTTTATTTACAAAATTTTATGCATTGTTTTAAAGAACAGATTCTTTCA
>NW_006399908.1:6099058-6100646 GCF_000299155.1 Elephantulus edwardii
TTTTTTTCCAATAGGGTGAAACTATAATCTACTGGTTAGGAAAAAAGAACCCAAACATTCGGAAATAATATCCTTGACAAGGGTTTCAGAATGTATATTTACGGAATTCGATAGAGTATTAAAAAAATAAATAAAAAGACTGATATCCGAAGTACAAAATAGGCAAAAAATATGGGAAAACTTTATCATGAAAGAAAAAAAGCGATGGCAAACAGATACATGAAAAAAAATGCTCAACATCACTGGAATAAATCCAACTCAAACAACATACTATCTCATTCCAGTAGCAGTGACGAAATTTAACAGGACAGTCAGCAATAAATGTTGAAGAGCATCTGGAGAGATTGGAACACTCATACACTGTTGATGGATTGTAAAATGTAGAACTACTCTGAAATACAGTTTAGTATTTTCTTAAAAAGCTAAAAGTAGAAATTTTATATGACCCAGCTATTCCACTGCTAGGAGTATAAATTACTTTGAGGTAATTTATTTTAAGGAAAATAAAACTGAGACTTAAATGGTGAATTGTACCCTGATGTTCAAAATGCTGTTATTCACAGTAGTAAAAACACAAATACAGCCCATATGTCTGTAAATGAGCAAATGGATTGAGAAAATGTAATACAGTCATACATTGAAATACTATGCAACACTCAGGAGCAATAATTTTGTAAAATATTATACAGCATGAGAGAGGCTAAAAAGTATTATGCTGAGTGAACGAACTCGATCTCCTAAGGACCAATACTGCATAAGACTATTTTTATAAAATTAGTATGAGATAGCATAAAGATCCACTGTAGATCCACCAGTATGATGTAGACAAAGGTCAAAAAGAGAAGAGAGAGAAATGAGGGTGGCTGAGAGTAGGCAAGTGGGAAAATTACAGGGTGGCAGTGTTTGTTGGGCGCAAGGAGAGGGTGAAGAAATTAGGACAGATCTAGGAGGGACCTGAAAAAACAGGGTAGTGGTGGGCATAGTGATTAACTTTATAAAATACAGCGTATGTAAGTGATTATATGAAACAGGACACAAATAAAGGAATGTGAAAAAATGTCTGTGCATGAAACATAATGTATGCTAAATTTGTATGCATACCAATACAATTTTTACAAAATTACTGAGATCATTTTAATTTTCTTTTCTTTGTAGGTCTTTCTAAGACAAGTTTCATATATTTTTTCATGAACTCACTGAGCTTCTTTTACTCTTGGACGCAGGAGTGGCATCCACTTCTGAAACAGCTTGCCTCTGGAAACTCTATGAACTTGGAGAAATGATAAAAATTATACAAGTGTCAGGTCTTTCGTTCATAGGGTTGCTATGAGTCATCTACGACTCGACAGCACCTAACAACAACAACAACAACAACAACAAAATAGAGAGAGCTCGGTTGGCCTAGTGGACAGGAAGTTATGCTACTAAGTCAAAGGTGAGTGATTTTAATCTGCGGCCCTCAGGACTAGCTTTGTTTTTGGTTAAACAGTCTTCTACGTGATAGAGTACTGGTCCATCCTTTTGCTGTACAGAGGTAACTTTGGGGTTTTTTGTTTGTTTTGTTTTACATTGTTCTACCACACCAATC
>NW_006399908.1:6100891-6117887 GCF_000299155.1 Elephantulus edwardii
TATACTCTCTGTGTGTGTCTACATTGTCCTTCTCTTTACTCATTCCATTAAATATTCATTGTTTATTAATTTTCTATGTACAGTCCCCTCTGTCTCGTAACCATACTAGATTGCATCTATATGTATATAAACATTTTCTGAAATTTTCTAGGTAATTTTTAGAAACCTTGCTAATGAATGTCTTTTAACAATGACATGTTATATGTAATTTGGCATATAGGGGATTTTATTTCCAGGTTACTAAGGTTTCCCTGTGTCTCTCCAGGGAGCTCTAGTGTCCTAGAGGTAAGGAGTTGCTCTGCCAAGCCAAAGACTAGCATTTCAAAGTCACTAGCTACTTTTTAGTAGAAAGATGTGTAATCTCTTTGCATGTGATTTACAGTCTCTGAAAACCAGTAGAGGATCAGCTCTAATTTATTTATGACTTGATGGCATATAAGAACAACAGATGCAAATGAATTCAGTGGATTGATTTGGTAATTATTGGTAATTCTCAGTTTTTTTCCCAAGAGTTTTCAATTTACTATTACTTTGTTTTCTACTATTCAGCATTCTTATTAATCAGTTTAGCTAAATCTTCCCTGACTTTTGTTTTTTCCTTATCAATCTGAGATCCTTTTTGGAATCCTATAATGATACGTTGTTGTTCTTGTTGTTGTTATGTGTCGTTCAATCACCCGCGACTCCTAGCAAGCAACCCTGTTTGACAACAGTTCTGAACCCTACCCTATCCTGAGCCAATCTCATTGTCTGTGACAGATCTAATCCCATTTCTCCGGTCCCTAACTCAATCCACCTCTTCATGGATCTTTCTCTCAGATGCTGTCCTTCCACCCTTCCATCAATTGGTATTCCACCAATTTTTGGGGTCAATTCCTTCAAAGCAGCTTGAACTTCCTCCTTCATCAGCATTGCCTCTTGATCATATGTTATTTTATGAAATTCTTCTGTATCAGCCAGTTCTTTTTGATATAGTGTTTCTGTGCACTCCTTCCATCTTCTTTTGGTGCTTCCTGTGTCTTTCAACATCTGCTCTCAGCACCCTTAAGTATTGGAATTTGAGGCTTAAACTTGTTATTCAGTTCCTTCAGGTTAAGAAATGCTAAGTGAGTCAGTCTGTCTTTCTTCCCCCCCACGACCCCCTCGAACTACAACTCTTTACAAATTTTATTTTAATACTTTACTTGCTTTTTCTTCCTGGGCTGCCCTTTGAAATCTTCTATTCAGTTCCTTAACTTCTTTATTTATTTCCTTTGTTTTGGCTTCTCAGCACTTTAGTGTAATATTTAGAGTCTCTTCTGACATCTCTTTGGTCTTTTCTTCCTCTTCTGTCTTTGTAGTACATATTTTGCACTCTTTATGGATGGTATTCTTGATATCCTCCCACAGCTCATCTTATCTTCACTTATTAGGCCTCAAACTTGTTCCTGAGGTGATCTTTACATTCTGGTGCAATAGATTCGAGGTCAAACTTTACTTCTTGTGGATTTTTTATTTGATCTTCTTTAGCCTCAATTTGAACTCCACAGAAAAAGAACAGTGGACAAAAGAAACACTATTTTCACTGGTGCTTCTGATATTGCAACACTTCTGAGACAAAGAAGGACAACAGACTTCAGGAGAGAAGATGTGCCTCAAGAGGGCACTCACCTGCATTGCTACCAAGGAGAACATCCCACCAGAATGTCTTAAGAACACCAACACCATAGAAGAGTAGAGAGGAAGTGGGTGGATAGAGGTGGGTGGAGGCTTAAGCTATCAAACCAGGATTGGCTAGGGATGAAGGGTGAGAGATTCTGGAGGGGCAAGAAGAGTGAATTGAGCTGGATGCTAACAGAGCAGGAGTGGGAGTGGGAATAAGACAGAATAAGACACATAAGATTTATCTGTCCTGAAATCAGCTATATTTATTTGCTCCTGATACTTTCCAATCTCAGAATTTTTAAATTCTTTTTAAATGTTTGGCACATTTGGCTTGTGGAATTTTTTCAAAGTTCTTTTTCACTGCATACATTTCCTTCCTGAAAAATTTCATTTAATGAGAGTCACTAAGCATGTATCTCTCTGTGTCTGAGTCTCTGTTGTGGACATTAGCACAATACAATGCATAGTGAATAGTATTTGAAATACAGTCTCAAATTCTTTCATTTTAAAATTCCATACAGTAATTTAAATATTGTCAACAAATTCAGCCATGAAATATTCATAATTGGTACACAGTAAGAATTTTGGCCCACATTATAAACATTTAAGCCTCATAGTACATATAATAAAAATAGAAAATAAGTGGATTCAGAGTTATAAAAAGATGACAGAAGCAGAACTAGCAGCTGTGAAATGGTTGTTAAAAACAATATCCTCATTTATGTTTTTAAACCTCTTTTAATTAAAAAAAACTTTTAAAAATACACACAGAAACTTTGGATATTATTTTCCCTTAAAAATATATTTAAATATTTCTTTTTAGCAGGATTTTTAAAGATACACAGTAAATACAGAAATAAGGATTTTGAAAATCTTTTTAATACACATGAGCTTAAATATAACTGGAGGAAGTTTATATGAATTCATGAAAAGGAATGACTTCTTGTAAGTAATAATATTTAAATAATACTACTATACTAACATAATACTCCAAGGAAGTATGACGTCCCTCTTCAAGAGATAACCTCTTCTAATAATATGCCCAAATTGTATGAGATAAAGGCTCTCAACCAGATGGATTGACAAGTGACTGCAGCAATGGGCTCAAGCATGTCAGAGATTGTGAGCACATCACAGGATAGGGTTCAGATCTACTATTTTTAGGATTAATGTGAGTCATGCTTAACTAGATGGCACCTAACAAAAATAACATAATACTAATAATAATTTTGATCATAAATAGACTATTTTGTTGTTGTTGAATTCATATGGACTCTATTAACAGTTGTTTGAAACTTTGTCCTATCCTGCTCCCTATTTATGGTCTCTGATAGTTTCAAGTTCATCGGTGCAGTATTGTACCAAGCTGTCTTGTAGAAAGCACTCTTCTCTTTTGCTGACCCTAAATAGCTTGCCTCGGGAAACCCTACGAAAGTGGAGAAAGGATGAAAGTCATGCAACTGTCGAGGACTTTCATTCATAAGGTCGCTATGAGTCGCCTACGAATCAACGGCACTTAACAACATAGAGAGAGACCAGTTGGCCTAGTGGACCGAAAGCAATGCTACCAAGCCACAGGTGGATAACTCTAATCCGCGGCCCTGAGGCCTGTCTTTAATTGTTTTTGGTGAAACGTTCTTCTAGGTCGTATAACCCTGGCATGTCCACTTGCTGTGCAGAGGTAATTTGGGGTCGCTGTGAAGCTGAACACTCTGACACTGATGTGCCAAATGCGATAATCGTTACGTATGGTAGACAGTGTTTGGTGGGGCTCCCCAGTTAAAACAAGCTTGGAAGCAGGAGAGGCATCCACTTCCGTAACCAGCTTACCTCGGGGAAACCCTATGAACATGGAGAAAGGATGAAAGTCACTCAACTGTCGAGGACTTTCATTCATAGGGTTGCTATGAATTGCCTACGACTTGACTGCATTTAACAACAACAACAATATTTATATATGCTGTATATTTGGAGCTGTAAAAATAATCTGTCACAATATAATCATTTCATAGGTAAAAACAATAAACTATCAATTAGTAAACTTTATGTAAGTTAATGCACAGATAAGAATGAGACACAATCCATGTCTACTTATTCTCAGATTGTTACTCTCCATTTTATTCCTTCTCCCAACCTAAATTAATAGAATTGAAAACACATATAGTTTGTATTTCACTTAAGTAATTGATAAAATAAATATTGACAGCAACATTCTTGGATATATAACAATTAGAATGCATATTGAGACCGTATTTTAAAATTAAAATTTTACTTCATCCATTGAACGAGAATGTAAGTTGAGAAAAAGTTTTCTCAAGAATATACCAACGACTTTGTAATGCTGCTGAGAATAAAATTTTGCCTACAGAACACAAACTTGAAAAATTAAGTAAAATTTTAAACTATTTGTTGATCAGTTAACACTGCTATAAGCAGTGGTATCATGAATGTTATTTCATTAATTTTCCATTAGTATAAATTTCTCTGCATATAAAGCAGATTATACTAGAGGCTGGACCCTATGAGGAGAAGCGTGGCGTCAGGATTGGTGGAAGATCTATCAACAATCTGTGTTATGCAGATGACACAACCCTGCTCCCTGAAACTGAGGAGGATCTCATGTACTTGCTGCAGAGGGTCAAGGACTGCAGCCTTCAGTATGGACTGAGGCTCAATGTCAAGAAGACAAAGATTCTCACCACTGGACCAATTGGCAGGATCAGGATGGATGGCAAAGAGATTGAGATTGTTCACAGCTTCAGTTTGCTCGGCTCCACTGTCAACACTCTTGACACCAGCAGCCAGGTGTGTCTCTGGAGACTAAGGTGCATCTGATTCAGGCCATGGTCTTTGCAATCACTTGTTATGCATCAGAGAGCTGGACAATGACCCAGGAGGATAGAAGGATAATTGATGCCTTTGAGCTGTGGTGCTGGAGAAGAATATTGAATGTACCATGGACTGCCAAGAAAACAAACAGATTCCTCCTTGAGAGAGGTAAACCAGGCTACTCCTTGGAGGCAAGGATTCTGGGGCTTCGTCTGACATACTTTGGACATGTTGCAAGGAGAGACCAGTCCTTGGAGAGGGACATCATGCTTGGGAAGGTGGAGGGACAGCACAGGAGGGGAAGACCCTCTATGAGGTAGATTGATTCAGTGACTGGGGTAATTGGGATGGGTGTGTCAGAGGCAGTGCAGTTGGCGCAGGATAGAGCAGGGTTTAGGGCTGTTGTGCATAGGGTCGTTATGAGTCGCAAGCAACTAGAGGGCTCATAACAACAACAACATAAATTTCTCTGATACTCGTTTAAGTATTTAAAACCTGAATGCAAAGAAAATTATCCCAGGAGAGTTTCCATATATTTTTTTAAATCTATGTTTTCTGAACTTAAATTACCAGAATGACAGTATGGCGAGTTAATTGTTTCTTTGTGTTAAAGTCTTTGTCTGTTTGTTATTGTAGATGTCTGACTCTCTTCTCTGAAAAACAAAAATACGGTTAATCTGATAGGCTCCAGGTGGTGAGGATTTCAATTATCATGGTCCCAAAATACTTCTGAGGGAAAGTACTATTTCTTTTTAAAGCACCCTAAACCTTACAGATGAAAAATGAGCCGCTAAAACTTTTAGAATTATATTTTATCTACATACAGAAGATGCAATATTCAAATGGATTTATGACATACAGTATATATATGTATATAATACTATATACTTATTTATAATTATTTTATATTACCTTTGTGTTTTCTGGATTATTTATAGCTAAATATGGGATCATATAATTATACACTAAATATACATATTTAACAAATTTCTAATCAGTCTAAGTATTTTAGTCTGCATCCTCTAAATATGTTTTACGTAAGAACTAGCTACTTTCTTTCTTGAATATCCATTCAATATACAATTGATTCTATTTGTCAGCAACAATAAAATAGGGAGATCCATGAGTCAGAGAAAGTTGCTTCTGTGAATTCTGTCACCTAACATTAAAACAGAAGGGGATGAAGATGCTTAGCTACCATTAACAAAAAAATGGCAATGGGCACACATCCTGAGCAAACAGGAAAAATAAAGGAAAATGACTCATATTATTAAAAGATTCCAGTCATGTTGGACCTACTGAAACAAGTTGTTGTTAGGTGACCTCGAGTCAAATAAGACTATAGCAACCCTATGAACAAGAGGTCTGAACCCTGTCTTATCTTGTGCCATCCTCACACTTCCTGATGCACTAGATCCCATTATGGCAGTCACTGTGTCAATGCATCCAGTTAGAGTATTCCTCTCCTTTGCTGATCCTCTACCTTTGAAAGCATTATGCCCTTTTCCAAGGTGTAACCCCTTCAAGCAACATGCATGAAGTATGTGAGGTGAATCCTCATGACCTTTGCCTCCAAAGAGCGCTCCAGCTGAACTTTCTCCAAGATTTATTTGTTCTTTTAGCGGTTCATGGGATATACAGTACTCTTCTTCCACACTACAGCTTAAATGCATCAATTCTTCTCCTGTCATTCTTATTCTTTGCTCTCTCTCAAGATGCAAAGCAAGTGACCATGGCTTGAATCAGATGCACCTTATTTTTCAAAGATTATTCCTCAATAATTCTGAGAGGTCCTGAACTAGAGAATTTCCCAGTACAATATGCCTCCTGATTTCTTGACTGATGTTATCAAGGGTGTTGATTTTCAATTTAAGTAAGACAAAGTTGCTAACAGTTTCAATCTTTTCTCCATCTATCATGATTTTTCTTTTCAGACAAGTGGTAAGAATATTTGTTTTCTTGACTTTGAGATGCAATCTGTATTGAAGGCTGTATTTTTTGGTCTGCCACAAATGCTTCCAAGTCCTACTCACTTTCAGCAGACAAGACTTGTTGAGTCTTCCTCTGATCTTGATGCCACACTCTTTTTCACAAAGTCCAGAATCGCAAATAGTTTATTCAACATACTGATTAAATAAGTATGGAAAGAGAATACAACCCTGATGTACAACTCCTTTCTTAATTGTATACCATGTGGTGTGTCCTTGCTCGCTTGGCAAAACAGTGTCCTAGTCTAGGTTTAGGTTTCGTAGGGGCCTAATTAAGTACTCCACGATTCCATTCTTCTCAAGGTTAACTGTAACGTGTTATGATCCACACAAATACCTCTGCATATTCAACAAAGCACACATAGACACTCTTCTAGTATTCTTTACTTTGAACCAGGATCCACTTATCAACAATGATATCACTGGGGTCACGCTGCCTCTTCTAAATTCTGCCTGAAATACTGGTAGTTTTCCCAATATGTCCTATTCTAGCTATTTAAAAATGATCTTTAGCAGTACTTTCCTTGCTATAGTTTCCGTTCTGTTGTATCACCTTTCTTTCTTGGGAATGGGAACAAGTATGGACCTCTTTCAATCCATTGGCAAGACAGCTGTTATCAAATTCTGGTATAGACTGGTGAGTATACTCAGGACTATATTTGTTAATTGAAACAAGTCAATTGATATCCCGTAGATTCTTAGGTTTATTTTTTTTGCCAATGCCTTCAATGCAGCTTCAACGTCTTACTTCATTATCACTGACTCCTGTTGCTAAAATTGTTTAATACCTGTCATTTCTTCTTGGAAAAATAACGGCAAACATCCTTTAATAATCGGAACATGTTAGAAAATAAAAAATTATGAAACATCCAATGGAGTGCTTGAACATTGACATTCTGGGCATTAGTGAGATGAGATGGAATAGCTTTGTTACCTTTGAATCAGATACTATGCTGGAAATTAAAAACAGAAGAACAGTGTTGCATTCATAGACAAAGAGACAATTTCAAGTTCTATCCTGAAATATAATGTTGTGATTGATAGGATATTATCAATATGCATGAAAGAAAAATTTATTAATACATTTATTACTCTTCAACAAAACAATATATTCCAACCAGTGGAGCAGCTAGGTCATATGGAATTTCTATTTTAAGCTTTTTGAGGAAATGACAAACCTCCTTCCAGAGTGATTGCACTATTTTATCATTCCGCCAACAGTGTATAAGAGTTTCTATTGCTCTACATCCTCTCCAATATTTATTACTTGCTGGCCAGTTAAATTTTGCACATGCTACCAGGGTGAGATTGTATCACATTGTGGTTTTTATTTACATTTCTCTTACTGCCAGTGATTTTGAGCATTTCTTCATGTCTATTTGCAATCCAAATATTTGCAATTTATACTGAAGGATGTAATCGTTCTCAAGGACTACCTTAAGAACAAATAGATTTGTCTTGGTGAAAGTGCAGCCAGATTGTTCCTTAGTTGCAAAGATGACAGAGCTTCATCTTTCATACTTTGTGCATGTTGCTGGGGGACTCTATTCCATAGAGAGGGACATCATGCTGAGAAATGTGGAGAGCCAGGAAAATAGAAGAAATCTTTGAAGACATGGATTGACAAAGTTACTGTAGTAATGGCTCAAGTGTGTCAGGGAAGACAAGGATGGCACAGAATTGTAAAAGATTTAGATGTATTGTTCATAGGGTCACTATGAATCATACTCTACTGAAAGGGACCTAACAGCAAAAAAGCAAGCCACCAGAGCACCCTATGAAAACACAGATAATTCTAATTATGAAACACAAAACAGGAAGTAATTTTAGTTTACACTAGAATTTCCAATTATATAATACAATTCTGAACCTTTAATGATAAAATAATTTATTAAATAAAGTACATAATATATGACTTGAGCACACCTTGATTGCTGTAGTCAATAACTCCCAAATATAATAATTGTCAACATTGTTGTGGAGTTACACTGAGTCAATATTGACCCATAGCTGACTCTTCAGAGAATTTTCAGAGGCTGTTAATTGCATGGGAGGAGATTGCTCATCTTTCTCCTGAAAAGTAGCCGGTGGATTTGGACCATGTGCCTTCAGGATTGAAGTGCAGTTTCTTACCAGCAAGCCAACAGAACTCTATTCCTCTTTTACAGAACTAGTTAGAGGTTCTAAGCTGTATTTGGAGAGGTAGGGAAGGCGTGATGAGACACTTCTGTTCCTCATAATCATTCCAGGTTCCAGTTGATGAGAATTTATTGCCTTGGTAAATGGTACAACTTTCTGTTTTCTCTAGTTAGTAGATATCCTGATAACAAGAGCAGAAGTCAAAGAATCACTTTACGAGCAAGATATTATATTGGTATATGTCACTTCAATTATTCTTTGTTTCCCCTCAAGAACTTAAATGACCATCATATGGCATAACAAATTGGGAAATACATTTTGTGTATAACAATATGAGAGAGAAACAGATTTCATGAATAGCAAACCAGCTTATATAGATAGTTGACATCCTAGTTGTCATATTTCTATTAGATAATTATTAACCAATAAAATACATATGATTATCAATATTTTCATTTTTTTAAAATAGCCATTAACTCTCCCAAAGTTAAAGGTGAAATAACATCCTTCAAATCTGGAACTGGAATCATCTCCTTGATTCAACTTTCATTTAAATATTAACAGACCTAAAATCTATCAATTACACTAAGAACGAACATAATCCGTAGAATAACCACCTGTAAAAGGTCAAAAAGGCAACATTTTCCCAGGGATAACACTCAGAGCAGAGACAGGAAAGATAAACAAGAGGGAACAGGGAACACAGAAACAAATGAGGAATAATGTTGTTACAAATTAGGCATTGTAATCAATTTCACAAAACATAATGTACAAGAATTATTGACAAAATCACTAACTTGCTCTTTAAATATGCACAGTAAAATATTTAAAAATAAATAAGTGAAAAACTTTCAGCTATATTCATGACTTCATTTCCCAGGGTGGTAATTTAAAAAGGAGGAACAGGTAAATTTTGTAGGTATTTAATCTATATTAATAGAAAATATGATGGAAATTCACAGTGATCCCATTAGTTTTAAAGGTACTTTAAAGGAATGGCATATGTTACCTTTCCTGTTCAGCAAGGCATGCAAGAAACACCATCATAATTTTAGTTTCCAAGCGTTAGACTTGCTGAGCATGCCCTTTTGTGGTTTTGAAACATGGGTATCAGATGTATAAAACTGCAAACCACCTGAAATTTTATGAGCCTTATTTGTTATGTAACACTACAATTTAAGGGTAACATATTCTAAAACCAGCAGAATACTTCATAAACTCAATGAAAAATGTATTTGGAAGATAATTTACAACTGACATGGGGTAATAGAGAGTGAGGGAGTTGGGATTAAGAATTTATTTTTTTCCAGATATTATGAACAACAAGATAAATATTTGTTGTGGAACAAGTTTTACCCAAGGTCTAAAAAAATTGAGTAAAATTCTCTTTCAATACTAAAAAAGGGTTTAAAAAATAAGATTAGTGTGCTTAACTTGTCTACACGACTTCTAAAACAACATTTATTTCATATTTCTGTTTTCTTGTCAATAAATATTTATAGCGAGAGTGCAGTAGTTCTACCTTGAAGTGGAGATGCTGTTGTTCTTGTTGTCTTCCTATTTCTCACCGACCCTTCACCTTTCACAGCATCATGTCCTTCTCCAAGGAATAACACCTCCTAGCAACATGCCCAAAGTTATGTAAGGCGAAGTGTCATCATTCTTGCCTCCAAAGAGTACTCTGGCTGCAACCTCTCCCAGACATATCGATTTGTCCTCTTGGACCTCCATGGGATGCTCAGTGCTCTTCTCCAGCACCACAACCCAAAGGCATCAATTTTCTTCACTGTCATCTTTATTCATTTTCCAGCTCTCAGATGCATAGCAAGTAATCGGAAAGACTACAGCCTGAATCATCTTAGTCCTTAAAATGACATCTCTAGAAATAAGAATATGTTAATATCATTTATTTATCAGATCCTATGCTACAGATCATTGATATGGTTTTTGGTTACGCTTCTGAATAAATATATTTTGTTATATCTATATTACTTAAATATTTTTTTCTATAATTATATTTTATTAATTTTCATAAACATTTACAGAGATTTTGGGCTTCCACTCATTCATTGTTGCACTATTCTCTCTACCCTCCTCCCAGTTTGTTCTTGTCCAAATGCCACAGTGCTTGTCAAAGCCAGTTCTGATTAATCTTCTTTGTCAGTGTGTCCTTTGCCATTCCCTATCACTCCTCCCTGAGAGAGACTTCACCCTGAGTCATAAGGAAAAGGGGATAGCGTATTCTCTTAGCTACTTCCTGCTGAAAAGGGACGCTGTGGGTTTCAGGGTGAAGATCCTCTCTCACTACTCTAAAGGGCCCCTTTGGCAGTAGGAAACACATAGACTATTATGGAGATGGATTTTGGAATTCAGATGCACTCTTATTGATTGTGCTTGGCTGTACATGTACATATCCTTCAAGATGTATCATGGGGGTGTTGCAACCTAGAAGACACAAATTTGACTAACAAGTTATAAGTACATGAGTCCAAAAATTATGGAAAAGTAAAAGAAAAGATTCTTTCATTGTTTTACAAACCCTCCCCCAGGTCCCCTCCACCATGTAGCCCTCGCTCTAGTCTCCTGTGATGACAGAAATACCCAGTTATATCTCTCTTTTAAACGGTTCTCTCCCTCCTCTGTTTCAGTGCAGTATACATTATTGAACCCATCTTACTCAGTCTCTCCCCAACCCCAAGGACAGTCCCATTCTACAACAGTGGCATCATGTAATATTTGTCCTTTTGTGACTGGGATATTTCACTCAGCATAATGTTCTCCAGAGTCAACCATTTTGAATAATATTGCATGAGTTCCTTGTTTTTTAATGCAGCATAGTATTCCATTGTGAGAATATTTTTAAGTATATTTGTTATTATTGTTCTGTGCCATGGAGTTGCTTGCAACTCAAGGCAGCTCTATGTATAACAGCTCTGAACCCTCCCTTACCACAAGCCAGTCTCACTGGTTTCAACACACCTAATGCCATTGTCCTCGTTATAGTATCAATTTATTTCATCCAAAGCTTTCTCTATTATGCTGTCCCTTCATCCTTCCAAAAATTATGTCCTTTTCCAAGGACTTGTCCCTTTCTTGTCATGTGCTCAAAGTATGTGAGACAGAGCTTCAAGATTTTTGCCTCCAAGGAAAAATTTGGTTTCACCCTCTTCAAGAGGTTCTCCTCGTGTTTCATGCTATGTACTATATTCTTCTCCAGTATCACAACTCAAAGACATAAATTCTGCTTCTGTTGTCTTTAGTCATTGTCCAGCTCTTTGATGAATAACATGTAATTGTGAAGACCTTATCCTGGATCAGGCACACCTTCGTCTCTAGACTGGAATCAATGTTCCTCGGCACTCTGGAGAGGTTCCTGACAGCTGAAGTCCCCAATTAATCTTTTGATTTTCTGATTGAGAGTGTTGATAGTGGAGCCAAGCAAGCTGTAATTGTTAACAACCTCAGTCTCTTTTCCACCTATCATGGTGCTGCCAATTATGCCAGTAGTGAGAATATTTGTCTTCTTGATGTTAAGCCTCAATCCATATTGAAGATAAGTATATTTAGTTATAATTTTTTTTGTCATTGTCACCCTCTTAGGGTTCTCACCACTGGACTGATAGGCAACCTCATGATGGATGGAGAAGAATTTTAAACTGCAAACAACTCCAGCTTAGATCCACAATTAACAGCCTTGGTACCAGCAGTTAGGAAATAAGGAGAAGCATTTCTCTGGGAAAATCTGCAGAGAGGGACCTTGACAACTTATTGAGGAGTAATGTTGTCAGTTTGAGGACTAAGGTGCATCTGATTCGGGCCATAGTCTTTCCGATTACTTGCTTTGCACCTGAGACCTGGACAATGAATAAGGATGACAGGAAGAGAATTTATGCCTTTGAGATGTGGTGATGGAGAAGAACACTGAATATCTCATGGGTGACCAAGAGAATAAATAGTATGTCTTGGAGAGGGTGCAGCCAGAGTGCTCTTTGGACGTAAGCATGATGAGGTTTTGCCTCACATACTTCGGACATGTTGCTAGGAGGGTTCTATTCCTTGGAGAAGGACATGATTCTGGGCAGGGTTGAGCATTGCCTAAGGAGAGTAAGACCCTCAACCAGGTACTGCAATGGGCTCTTGTGTGTCAGGAAGCGAGAGCATGGTACAGGATAAAATACAATTCAGATCTTTTGTTCATAGGATCACTTTGAGTCATACTCAGTTCAATGACACCTAACAATAACCTGCAGAAAACTGAAATAGGACCTACAACTCACACCATATCCACAAATTAGCTCTAGGTGGATCAGAGACCTAGGAGTAATGCCAAAATCCATGAGAATAAGATACAAAATGAGGCCAAAGTTAGAAGCCTTAGATTATCATTTAAATAGACTTGCAAATACAGACAGAAATACACAAGCAGGAGAGGATAAATCAATGAATAGTACCTTCTGAAGACCAAATTTCTACATTCATCAAAAACGTTTTCTAATAGGATGAAAAGAAAGCCTACAGACTGGGGTTTGTGGGGGGGAAGGCGAGGAGGGAAATTTGGCAATGACATTTCAGGGCTTTTAAATGAATATTTTAGTTTTAAATAAATCTAATTAATTGGGTGGCGTATTCCATAGTGAGTGGTACTGTTAACCAAAAGGCTACACCTCTTGGCAGAATGAATCCACCGGTCCCACAGCAGGACAAAGAAGGGAAATCTCCTCTCTTGGATGGAGAGCTCTGGGTCAGTTTTGACTGAGTTGCAATGAGTTTGGGCTTTGTTTTTAATTACAATAAATTGGTGGCCTAGTGATAAGTAATTATACTGCTACTCTAAAGGAAAGAAGTTAGAATCTATTAACTATTCCAACAGAGAAAGACGGGCAAACAGCTCCCTTGCAATTTACAGCCTTGAAAATCCACAAGAGGGTGGACTATAAGTTGATCCAAACTTGATGGTACTTAATAACAACAATAGTTACAATAAGAACCCAGAGAAGACAATTATAAAAATTCACATTCTAGAAAATGATAAACTACTAGAATTTGCTTTCATTACTGATCCCAACTCTCAATCCTGGAAGTAATATAATTAAAATTCACTTTCATTGATTACTTAAATCTTGGAAAACAAATATGTATGTGTTACATACACAGGCAAGTGTAATATAACTTTTGCTGCATAAAAATTGCTTAAAATGCTAATGGTTTGAAACTATTTGGATATTCCAAATGCGTTTTGCATATAGTCATTTTAACTTTTAAAAAACTAAAAAGCAATTTATTAAATATTAAAATTTAGCATGAAGTAGAATGCCTCCAAATATTCAAAATAGATAAAAAATAAAAATTGCCAAAAAAAATATTAACATCTGGGAATATCTGTAAAATACGGAAAGAAGTTAAACAAAATAAGTGGATAAGAGAACAGCATGCATATTGATGTTTCTGCAAGAATATGACGGTTCAAAAAAGAAATATAACAGTTTTACTGGTTTATGTCTTGTTGGGTAGTGCCCAGCCATCTACAACTTGGATGATGGATCCAAAGACTTCTTAATTCTGTGCCATCCTAACCATCCTTGATATAGTCAATTCATTACTACAATCGCTATTTAGATTATAGCTAATTCCTTTCTTTTATACATATTTTTAAAACAGTATGTGATTTATCTACAGTTGCATACTATTTACAAAAATAATTTATTTTCTATATTATTTGATTCATATAATTTTGTTAAAAAATAAATAATACTTATTAACAGTTCAAATGAAAACAACGTGTGCTGAGATATGGTAGAAATATCGAAAATGTGTATTTGTTGTTGTGTATCATCGAGTTGAAATGGATTCGTAGCTTACTCTCCAGCAGGTTTTTAAACGCGTTTGATCACATGAGAGGAGACTGCTCATTCTCGTCCTGCTAGAATAGCTGGTAGATTCGAAACACATGTCTTCAAGATTACAGCACAATCCGTAAAGAGACCACTTAAGTAAGATTTGTAAAGCTCACATATATTGATGAAACTGGACAAAGATCTCTGCCTCTGGAAACTATAAATCTCAATACTTTGATCATCAGGGTTCAAGACTAAGAAATAGTACAAATATCAGTCATAATTTGAAGATTCAAATACAAAAAAAAGTTGATATTATTTCCTGTCTCTAACTTTCTATAAAGGAAAATAGTATCCATACACTTAGGTATCGCAAGACCAGAAAAAAAGAAAGTTAGAAGTACTTCCACCTTAATGGAGGATGTTCTGAATGTTTCTCTTTCATAAATTGAGTGATGTGGAGTTGAAAATGACACACAATTGAACTTCAATTGGATTTTGGAGATTGAAAATCACAAGAGAGGAGATTGTCCGTATTTCTTCCTCATAGTGCTAGTGGATTTGAAGCCCCAGAGAGGTGTGGACTTTGGGTTACCTGTGGACTAGCGCCCCTTAAATTGAAGAGCAGCAGATATGAGGCTTGGTAACGTCTCAATGAGAAGTTATCTATATCTCGATATGTAGAAGTCTTAGTTTAATACTTAACAATCCTTAGACTCTTTTTGTATACCTTCTATTGGAAATGTCGCACATTTTCTATATCATTTTCATTATAAAAATGAGTTTTTAGAAGAGGTCATGGCACGAGAGATATTATAGCCAATATTAGATGGAGTACTTGAGAAGATGTAGAGAAATTGGACCTCTCATGGACTGTTGGTGGTGCTTTGAGATGATACAACCACTCTGAAATCCAGTTTTATGTTTCCTCCAAAAACTGAACAAAGAAATCTCCTATGACCCAGCTACTCCACTGACAGTAATATACCTTTAGGAAAGTAAAGCTAGAGACAACCATAGATACTGTATAAGACCATTATTATAAAAATAGAAGGATAACTTAGCAAGATGTGTTCAAATATTCAAAATGGGAAGAAGAGAAAAAGAAGAGTGTGGTGGAGAAACTGAAGGGGTAAAATCACTTGAATAGCATATGTTAGTGGGACAATGTGTGGTGAAGGGATAGGAACGATTCAATAGAGACATGAAAGCATCGGGTAATAATAGGCATGGATCAATAGCAATTAATTAAAATACAGTGTATATGAATTATTATTTAAAACACAATGTACATTAATAAAACACTGTAAATGAAAGATTGTATAAAACATTGTACATGCATGAAATATAATGCATATTAATTACTATATGTCAACCAATAAAATATTAGAAATAAATGTAAAATGAGCCCTGGTGGTATTTAAAACATATGGTGCTACTGGTTTATTTACAAAGTTCATATACATTGTTTTTCACACCAGATCTTTCCCATTTCCTTCATAAACCCTCTGACACATAAAATTGGGTGACTCTATGATTTACCCCATTCCCATGTATCCTTGCCCCTCTGCTCCCACCCTACCCCACCGTGGATACTCATACTAATTCTACAGTAATGGTCTTAAACAGTATTTGACCTAATGAGAGTCTCAAAGAAAACAGTGTAACCAAAATAAAACAAAACAAAAACAAAAACAAAAAACTCAACAACCCACTGTGTTGCTTAACAAAAGTTCAGCAAATCAAACCCACCAGATTCTCTATAGAAAGAAGATGTGATAGTGTGCTTGCCTAAAGACATATAACCTCACTACCCCACAGGACTGTTCCACTAACTCATATAGGGTAATTAGTTTTCAGAATTGACATGTCCTGAACTATGTGTATGTGTGCAAGAGGCTTCCCTTAATATCCAAAACTAAATCATTCCTACAAAATATTTTTTAAACTGATAGGAAGTAAAAACAAACAAACAAAAAGAAACCAACAGCAAAACAAAAGCCCACAATTATTATTATTAACTTATATTGGAAAAAATTCTGAACATTCTGAGAATCCAAAAGTCACTTACATCACACCAAATAACACTTAAGACCTAACATAACACTAACATATTTTGTTTGTAGATACAACTCAAAACTATGAACCCTTGATGCTGAGACACTGTCCATGGTTCCTTGGGAAAGAACTTGGCAATGGCCCTCTGGGTGTTTAGGATGTACACTGTTTTTTAAATTGCTCACTCTAAAAGCAACATTGAATGGGGGTAGGGGGAGGAACAGAAGCTTTTGAATATTCATTTTGGTTTTGCTTTTAAAATCTTATAAAGGTAAAGATTCTCTTCAGATTTCTTTTATTTAGGAAAAAACAGGTAATAAAGTAAATCTTTTCTGAAAGGAGGACTGCATAAATTAATTTTTTTTATTTTATTAAATTTTATTAGTTTTAATGAACATTTACAGGGATTTTGGGTTTTCATTCCTTCCTTGCTGCACCATTCTCTCTACCCTCCTCCCCAGTTTGTTCTTCTTCCCCGCCATCTGAGTGTCTGTTTTAATTGTC
>NW_006399908.1:6120034-6126085 GCF_000299155.1 Elephantulus edwardii
CCCATTCCCAAGAAAAATGATCTAACAGAATGTGGAAACTATTGAATGATATAATTAATATCTCATGCAAGCAACTGCTTCCTATGATATTAATGATATAAATATTGCTGAAGATCATTCAAAAGTAGCCAGAACAGTACATAGTAAGGGAACTGCTAGAAGTTCAAACAGGATTTAGAAGAGGATGTGGCACAAGGTATATAATTGCTGATGCCAGATGGATCCTGGCTGAGAGTAAAAAGTACCAGAGAATATCTATTTATGTTTTATTGACTGTGCAAAGGCATTTAACTGTGTGGATGATAACAAGTCATGGCTACCATTGAGAACAATGGGAACAATGGGAATTCAAGAACACTTAGTTGTACTCATGCAAAACCTGTGCTAGTAGGCTGTTGTGCAAACAAAGCAAGGAAACACAAAGTGGTTTAAAATTAAAAAGGGAGTGTGTCAGGTTTGTATTCTTTTTCCAAACCTATTCATTCTGTAAGCTAAGCAAATTATTCAAGAAGCTGGACTCTATGAAGAGGAATGTGGTATCAGGATAAGAGGGAGACAAGACTCCTCAATAACCTCAATTATGTGGATAACACAACCTCACTTGCTGAAAGTGATGAGGACACGAAATACTTGTTACAACAGATCATAGAATACAGCCTTCAATATGGATTGCATCTCCCTGTCAAGGAAACAAAGATTATTAGCACTGTACCAATAGGAAATATATTGATTGATGAAGGAAATGTTGAAACTCTCAACAACTTCAATTTACTTGGATCCACAATTAACATTCTTAGTACCAGGAGTCAGGAAATCTGGAGACGTATTGCACTGGGAAAGTCTGCAGTTAGGTATTTCTCCAAATTATTAAGGAGTAATGTCAGTTTAAGGACTAAGGAGCATTTCATTCGGGCTATGATCTTTCTGGTCATTTGCTATGAATCTGAGAGCTGGACGATGAATAAGGATGACAGAAGAAGAATTGATGCCTTTGAGATGTAGTGTTGGAGAAGAGTGTTGAACATTTCATGGACTGCCAAAAGAACAAATAAATGTCTTGGAGAGGGTGCAGCCCGAGTGCTCTTTGGAGGAAAAGACGATGAGATTTCTCACATATCTCTGGCATTTTGCTTGGAGTAGTAGCTGGCTATTCCTTGGAGAAGGAAATGATGCTTGAAAAAGTAGAGGATTAGTGAAGGAGAGAAAAATCCTCGACCACGTGGTTGACATGGTGACTGCCGCAATGGACTCTAGTGTGTCAGAAGGTGTGACGACGGCGGATAGGACATGGTTCACATCTATTGCTCATAGGGTCTCTGTGAGTCATACTCAACTTGATAGCACCTAACAGAAACAACAACAACTAAAAGAATTAGTCTTGTCTTTTACATTTTATAGTTTAAGGGAGATACTATTTGTGTGTTGCTTGTTAAAATATCAAACTGTTTAAAAAATATCAAACTGTTTAAAAGAAATGTTATATATTAATTTGATTCTTGAGATAAAAAGAGAAGATAAATGGTAGGAAGAAAAAGAAATCTATCATTAAACCATATAAAATGATGATTGGAAATACAATTGAAAGAATAGAGTACATACAAGGTAAGTTAACTATTCCTATTACCAACTTGAAAAGCTTTAAATTTGGTTATTCATTTATTCACTATCAGCACACATACCAGGACATATTGACAATAGCATTCATGTTTGTAGAATTATCTGCATTTGCTGAAAATATAAACTTACGGGATTGGTAATAACTGTTTCTGACCTACGAACTTTTCTCTGCTAGTAATAGACATGAGCTACACATAAAGTCAATTTAATGTTTCCCCTTTCTTAGGAGCATCATGGGTAACAATACCAAAAGTGATAATTCTTGATCTTTTTCTTCCCTCCACCCATTCCTGAAAACTAGTCAGGATTATAAAGCAGAATGGAATCTGTCATTTCTGAGCCAATTTCTACACATTCTCCAATAATATGTTTTTCATTATTCTTTAATTCACGTATGACCCAAGATAGCAAGTTCCACTTCTCTTAGTTTAAATAAAATATTTTAACTAAGTGAAAAGCTACCACATACATAGTAAAAAAAATAAAATAAAAATGAAGTACAAAATTATAAAGATATAATTATATAAATGATAAAAAGAAGTTAATAACAGGAGGATAAAAATCCCTTATATGCCTTATAACAATTTTATAAGTCCATGATAAAAGAATATTGGAATACAATGGGTTCAAGGTGATGCATTCTCTCCTGCAGCATGATTCTTTGGAACAGCACTGTACAGGCAATGCACTGGAAAATTATCTTGTCAAAAATTAGCATTTGCTCTATACACATTGAAAATTCAAATACAAACCTACAGATAAGCCTTACTAGGAGATAAAAGTAATGTAGGTAAAATTATGGGGAAGAAGAGAATTATTGTGAAGATGACACAAGTGATTTTACCATCGTCCAGCTGTGCTGAAACAATCAATAGTGGTTTCAGTAAGTAATTTAAATCTATATAGGTTATCAGAATTGCAAATGATAATAGTTATATTGCCATGCTGTAGCAAATAGGGAAGAAAGTTGCCAAATAAACTAAATCTCCCCCTGTCATATCATTAATTTTAAAAACTACTGCCTAAAAAAATAATTAGTTCATGCTTCAGATATGATAAGTACAATATAAAGGAAGACAGCACCAGAAAATAATCTAAATATCTAAATTAAAATGGTTGTAACATATTAAAATACATAAATTATTTAAAATGTCTAAGTAAACTGTGAGGATGTTGTGCTATTGTATTAGTAGTTCTTGAGTATTATAGGGAACTTTGGAAGCCTTGACATCATTTCCACCTATCAATCTAGCTAAAGAATTATAAAGAGAGGTAAAAAAAAAAAAGTCATCAGAAAAACACATCGTTGGTTGTTAGATTAAATCATATAATAACATATGTATTGTATTAAATCAATAAATGAAATTATTATATAAGTTATATGTTATTCCACTGTTCATGTTGTTAGATGACATGATGTCAACCCCATTCATCGCCACCCTATTTACAATAGAATGAACCTTTGCCCCATCTTACTTGGTCTTTAAAACATCCTGCAATTAAACCCTTTATTCCAGTCACTGTGTCAACCCCACTTGTTAACGGTTTACCTTTTCTCACTGATCCTATATTTTTACCAAGTACTTTATCTTTTCTGAAAATTGGCTTCTCCTGATAACATGATCAAAGTGAATGGGATATATCATTATCCTTGCTTTTGACAAGCATTCTGATTGTACTTATAAGACAGATTTGCTTGTTCTTTTGACAGTTCATGGTATATCCAATACTTTTCAAGGCACCACAGTTAAAACTGATTCTTCTTTGATCTTCCTTATTCATTATCCAATTTTATGCATATTGGAAGCAACTTTAAATGTCATGGTTTACTCAGGCACACTGCAGTCATTGACGTTACATTCTTATTCTTTAGGCATTTTGAAGAGATCTTCGCAAACATGTTGTGACAATGAAATATTCCCTCCATCTTTTTTTGATGCTTTCTGGGTCATTCAAGATTCTGACCGTAGCATCTTTCAACATTGCAACACAGAGTTTACTTTTTTTTTTAGTTCTTTCAGCTTGAGGAATACAGAATGAGTTCTTCCCTTTATATTCTCCAATTTCAGCTCTCTAAACATTCCATTATAATACTTTGCTTTGTCCTCCCGACTGCCCTTTAAAATCATCTGTTCAGCTCTCTCACTTTGTCATGTTTTCCTTTAGATTTTGCTTAGTGTCTCTTCTGACATCCATTTAGAATTTTTTTCCTTTCTCCTCTGTTTTTTTGTAATGACCTTTTTCTTTCTTCAAGGATAATATACTTGATATCATCCCACAACTCATCTGGTCTTCTATAATTGGTGTTCAAAGCCTCAAATCTCTTCTTAAGATGATCATTAAATTTAGATGGAATTGACTCAAGGTCATATCTTGGTTTCAGTGGACCTATTTTCATTTTCTTTGGCCTCAATTTGAACTTACAGATGAGTAATTCATGATCTGACCCACAGTCTGCCCTGGTAGTTTTGACTATAGATATGTATTTCTCCAACAATTTCTTCCTCAAAATCCAATCAATTTGATTCCTATGCAACCCATCAAGTGAAGTCCAAAAGACAGTGTCATGTTAGATGAAGATGGGATTCTGTCACCAGCTTCATCTTGCTTGGATCCACAATTAACACACTTGGTATGAGCAGTCAGGAAATAAGAAGACATATTGTACTGGGAAAATCTGCAGTTCAGGATCTTTCCAAGTTTTTGAGGAGTAGTGATGTCAGTTTGAAGACTACAGTGTATCTGATTCAGGCTATAGTCTGTCCGATTACTCACTATGCATCCGAGAGCTGGACAACGAATAAAGATGACAGAAAAAGAATCGATACCTTTGAGCTGTGGTGTTGGAGAAGAGCACTGAACAGCCCATAAACAGCCAAGAGGATGAACAGATATCTCTTGGAGACAGTGCAGTTGGAGTGCTTTTTGAAGGCAAGAATGATGAGTCTTCACCTCACATACTTTAGATATATCGCTAGAGGATGCTGTTCCTTGGAGAGGGATATGATTTTGGGAAGGGTGGAGGGTCAGCAAAGGAGAAGACTTTCAACCACGTGGATTGACACAGTGTCTGCTGCAATGGGCTTTTTGTGAGTCAGGAAGTGTGAGGATGGCATAGGACAGGCCTGGGCTCAGATCTTTTGTTCATAGGGTTGCTATGAGTTGTACTCAACCCGACAGCACCTAACAACAACAACAACAGTCCAGGAGTGTTGATTCTAGATTGAAGTAAAATTAAGTCACTGACAATTTTTTTTCTTCATTTATCATAATTCTGTTTAATGGTCCAGTTATGAGGATTCTTGCTTTCTTTAAGTAGAGGAGTGATCCTATACTGAAGGTGATAGTCCATGATCTTCAGTAAATCCTTTAAGAATATTACCATTGTTATTGTTAAGTGCCATAGAATCAACTCTAACTCATAGCGATCCTATGAACAGCATATCTGAAGCTTACCCTGTCTTCTTAGACCATCCTTGTGGTCCCTGATATGATTGAGTCCATCGTTACAGTCACTGTGTCATCTCATCTTGTTGGGGATCTTCTCTTTCTCCCACCCTCTATCCTCCTTCTTAAGGAGATGTATTGACACAGTGATTGTAACAATGAATTTGGGCACGGCAGCAATTATGAGAATGGTGAAGGATAGGAGAAAGGTCCAATTTGTTTTTTGGACAAGACCAATATGAGTTGTAGACAACATGGTGGTACATAACAGTAATAGGGTTTTAATCGTTAATAATAAATATGCCAATTAATCTAATAAATTATTTCAATGATTTACTTTCCCCCCGTATTTATCCCATGGTACATATTAGTGTTGTTATGTAGTACATTTCAAAGGTAATAAAGAATGAAGAAAACACTATGAATGAAGAAAATACTACGGTTTCATAGTATTGGCAGGTTGACAAATTTTCTATAGTCTCTGGATATGAATAAAACATAGACATACCCTTTAAAAATCACTTTAAATAGAGTTTACTGGCAATTGTGCATTTTTTTTAATATTGATGGAAGAGTTACACCTACCTTTCTACTTGTGTATAATAAAATGACATGTATTTTTAACCTTAATATCACATGAAATTTGATTCAAGGAAACAATTTTAGATGTCTGCATTTAGACATAAAAATATATCCAAGCTCGAACAATGTGTCAAAACAAGAAAACCTTCACATCAACAACAAAAAGAGTAAAACCCTTTTTACTGAACTTTGAGTATTTAAGAAAAGCACCTTAATTGAGAGAATTAAAATTAAAATTTTAAAATATCTGTGCTCCATAAACACTGAGTGTTGTTGTTGTTGTTCTTATGTGCCCTCGAGTCGTTTTTGACTCATAGTGACCCTATGCACAACAGCCCTAAACCCTGCTATATCCTGCGCCAACCGCACCGCCTCCGACACACCCATCCCAATTACCCCAGTCAC
>NW_006399908.1:6127510-6129451 GCF_000299155.1 Elephantulus edwardii
GTTATTTCTTTAAATTCCTCTGTATCAGCCAATTCCTTTCTATATAATGACTCAGTATATTCCTTCCATCTTCTTTTAATACTTCCTGGATCATTTAATATTCTGCCCAAAGCATCCTTGATTACAGCAACTCTAGGTTTGAACTTGTTCCTCAGCTCCTTGAGCTTAAGAAACGCTGAGCAAGTTCCGACTCTAGCTCCTCGCACATTTCATTGTAGTATTTTGCTTTGAATATTAAAATGCATTCAAGGTTTCAAATAAATTATATACATGTATATTTTTTAATTTTTTATCATATATGATTTAATTTCATATACTCAGTGTTCTTCCACTCTATGTACTGGAGAGAATTGTGGGAGTGTAGTCATTTGAGAATTGCATGGCTAACCAAAAGGCTGAAGCTCCCTTGGGGTTCAAACTCATCAGTGGCTCTGTGGAAGAGAGATGGTAACCTTCTTCCAAGAAACTGATAGCCTTGGAAACTCAGGGAGGTTCAGCCATGAGCAGATCGAGCTATAAGTCAAGTAATAGCATGTTAGGATATCTAGCAGCACAAAGGGTAAATGTTAACAGTTAACTGAAACTAAATGTGTTTTGAATCCATCAGTCTCTTCTCAGGATAAAGATGAGTTAGTAGCCTTTCATAAAGATTTGCAGCCTTGGAAACTGTATGGAATTATTATGAGTCAAAACAAACTCATTGATAATGCAATTAATTGCACTCTCAAAAATCACAAAATTTTTCTTCATAAGACAACATAAAACTTATAAACACAACATTTCCTTTTGTTAGCCTTTGTCATAATTTTGAAAAATGTAATCAACCTTGTTTTTTAAAAATACATTCTTCCATTGCTTATATGGCATTTTATTCACCTGATTCTCAGAATATTTCCCTGACTAAAAGTAAAATAGCACAAATTTTTTTAACCTCTTGTTGTTTTTATGTGCCATCAGGTCATCTGAGACTCAACACAACCCTGTGTAAAATTTGCCCTATTGTGAGCCAGTCTCCAAACCAAGAAAAACACCAGAAAAGAATAAAACAAGAAAAGAGACACAATGCAAGTTTGCTATCTTATTTCTACAAAGTCTCATTAATCATATTTTGTCAAGGAGCTGATTTGGAATTTCCAGCAAATTTTCAGTAAAAAAGCTGACAACTTTATAGTAAAAGCACTGCATAATTTAAAATACAGAAGTGTATTATTTATTTCATAAGAATAAATGAACTTATTTAGTTATGGACTTCTTTTTTAAAATGAAATTGTATTTTAATTGTGATTTTGACTAATGTTTATAGAGAAGTTAGATTTTCATTCTGTTGTATTAAGCCATTCCATTTAAGGTAATTTGTGATTGTGATCCTAGAAAACTACTAGAGAGGTTAATAAATTGTTCTTGTTAATAAAAAAACAAACAAACAAACAAAAAACCAACAACAACAAAAACACTCTATCCTATCCGGTTTCAGCATACCAGACACATTTCAGTACATGGCCACTGACACAGTATCAACCCATAATGTTGAAAATCTTCCACTCCTTCCCTGACCCTTCACTTTTTCAAGTTTGATATTCCTTTCCAAGAAATTGCCTCTCCTAGCAAAATGTCCAGAGCATGTGAGATTAAGCTTTGTTGTCCTTGCCTTCAAGGAGCACTCTAGTTTCACTTTCTCTAAGGCATATCTGTATGTTCTCTTTTTTTAATTATTATTAAATTCCATTAGTTTTAATGAACATTTACAGAGATTTTCGGTTTCTATTCATTCATGTTGCACTGTTTTCTCTACCCTCCTTCCCAGTTCATTCTTCTTCCCCCTTACCCCGAATGTCTGTTTTAATTGTCCAATTGCCACAGTGCTTGTCAAAGCCAGTTCTGATTAATCTCCTTTGTCAGTGTGTCCTTTGCCCTTCCCTATCACTCCTCCCTGAGAGAGAC
>NW_006399908.1:6131809-6133939 GCF_000299155.1 Elephantulus edwardii
TGTGAAAGGTATTGTTTCTCTTAGTTCCGGCTCTGTATTCTCTTTGTCGCTGTAGAGAAATCCAACTGATTTTTGTATGTTGATCTTGCTGTATGTTCTCTTATTAGTCCCTGAGATATTCAGCACCATTCTTCAACACCATTACTCAAAGGCATTATGCTTTTGTTTTATTAACATCTCCTGTTATTGTTATTACTACTCATTGTCCAATTCTCAGATGCAACACTTTTGATTGGAAGAATTGTGGCTTCAATCAGGCTCACCTTATTCTTTAAACTGACATTCTTGCTCTTCCCTGATGCTATGAATATCCTGATCTCCTGATGGCTATTACTGATTGTTGTTGTTGCTGTTGTTGTTGTTGTTGTTGTTATTGCTGTTAAGTGCCGTCGAGTCTCAGGTGACTCATAGCGACCCTATGAAGGAGAGTCCTCAACGTTTGGGTGTCTCTCATCCTCTCTCCAGGTTCATAGGGTTTCCGGAGGCAAGCTATTAAGGAAGTGGATGCTACTCCTCCTTTCAAGCTTGTTTTAATTGGGGAGCTCCACCCCGCTCTCTGTCCGCATTGGGTAAACAACCATTAACACATTTGACACATCAGTGTCACAGTGTTCAGCCTCACAGCAACCGCAAGCCATAGGTGGGTGAATTACTGATTGTACACCAAGAAAATTGAGATTGGATGATTTCAACCTTTTTTCCATCTATCATGATTCTGCCTATTGGACTAGTGGTAAGGATTTTTGTTTTCTTGATGCTGAGATGCAATCTATATTAAAAGTTCCAGTCTTTGATCTTCTGCAGCAAGCACCTCAAGTCTTTCTCTCTTTCAGCAAGAAAAATTGTTATCTGCATAATGCAAGTTATTAGTAGTCTTCCTCCAATACTAATGCCACTCTCTTTCATAAAGTACACCTTCTCTAACGATTTGCTAAGAATACAGGTTGAATAGGATTGGATAAAGGATATAGCCCTGATGTACACCTTTCCTAATTTTAAACAGTACAGCATTTCCCTGTTCTGTACAGATAACAACTTCTTGGTTGAGATATAGATCCCCTAATATGACAGATTAAGTGTTCTGGAATTTCCATTGTTCTCAATGTTTTCCATCGAGTTTTATGTGTTATGATTCACACAAATTCCTTTGCATAGTCAATAAAACACAAATTCTCTGCTTTCACTTAAGATCCATCTGACATTAGCATTGATATCCTTGGTATCCAGGCATCTTCTAAATACAACCTGAATTTCTAACAATTCTCTTTCAATGTATGATTTTAAGGATTTGGGGATAATCTTTAGTAATATGTAACTTTCATGGTATTAATTATATTGTTTGATAATTTCTGTATTCTGTTGGATTCCATTTCTTAGATATGGGAACAAATATGGGTCTCTTCCAGTCAGTTGGTGAGGGAGCTGTCTTCCAAATTTTCTGGTACAAACTGTTGAGCACATTCAAGTTTGCATATGGTATTTAGAACATGCCTGTTGGTATCTATTGATATCCATAACCTTATTTTTGTAATTACCGTCAATGAAACTTGAACTAATCCCTGATCATCATTGGCTATTTACCATCTAATAATCTTTAAGGCATGTGGTTTGAATCCACCAGTTGCTCTGCATGAGAAAGATGGACCATCTCCTCCCATGCAGTTAATTGCATCTGAAAATTCACTGGAGGGTCAGCTATGGGCCAGTTCCTATTCCATAATACACAATAACAAGATGCTTGTAACTATGTGTATATACTGTGTTTGATTCATGTAAATAGTAAGGGCTTTTTTGGTGTTTCATACGTTACTTCATTGACATTATGCTTCATACAATCATTTCCACACACTGTGTTCTATAAAATTAATCACCATTGTACTAGTAGAAGAATTGAGCAAAAGATTTCAAAAGAAAGCTGGAGAAGACAAAAAAAAAGCCCCACTATAATGTGTGGGCAAAGGGCTAGAATTCTATTTTTTTTTCTTTAAAGGAAGATTTCTCTCTGTATTTCTCAAATCGAAAAACAAATTTAAACCTCAAATTGCAATACTGACAGACGTTATGGAAAAAATTCTTGAATGATCTAATTTGAATAACCTGGTGCTGTGGAGGAAAAATCTTGAAGCAACT
>NW_006399908.1:6134265-6136733 GCF_000299155.1 Elephantulus edwardii
AAATCAGTGTATTGTATTGGTCAAATCTACTGTTAAGGACTTTTTAAAGTTAAGTGCTAAAGAAAAGAAAGCTCACATTTGAAAGATTAAAGTGTGTCTGACTCAAGTAGTATTTTCAATTGCTTTATTATCAAGATTAATTTGTGCAATGAATAAAAGGATCAAAGAAGAATGAATGTTTTGAATTGTGGTGTTGGTGAGAGAAAAAGAGAGACCTCATCTACAAAACTGCTCAAGACAATAGTTCAATGTTATTTTACATATCAAGAAAGTCCTTGTCCAAGGACTTGATTATGTTTTGTATTATTGACCTTTTTTTCCTGATAGCTTCTGAGTATAACATTTTGTTTTTGTTTGCCATCGGGTCGAGCATGACTCATAACAACATTATGATTCTGAAGCCCTAGGCCTGAAGCCTTTCTATAACTGTAGTCAATTCATCAAAGTTCTTAGAGTTTCCAGAGGTATGTTGTGTAGGAAATGAATACTGATTCTGCTCTGGTGGCCTAGTTATAAGAAGCTGAGCTGCAATCCGAAAGGTGCACAGTTCTAGGCCACCAACTGCTCTGCAGAAGGATGGACAGTCTCCTCCCATGTGATTAACTGCCTCTGAGAACCTGGAGGGTCAGCTATGTGTCAGTTCCAACTCAATAGTATACAACAACAAGACACTTTTAGCTTGTCAAAAATACAATACTTACATTACTCATGTTATGTAATGCTAGGTACTTTTAAGATGTGTTGGGCTGTGATATTTTAAAATGCTTATTATTAAACCTCTCAGAGAAAACAACTACTCCAGTCTAACTAGGTGTATCTTTAAAATATTAATAATAGGGAGCTCTGGTGGCCTGGTTGAAAGAAGCTGCACTGCAAACCCAGACGGGCATGAATCGAAACCACCAGATGCTCTGCTGGAGAAGGAGGGACAATCTCCTCCTGTACCAGTCAGAACCGATTTGACGGTACACACACACAAAATAATCAAGTAAGATTTTAAAAGTATCATATAAAAAAGTAATGGTTCTTGCACATAATTACCAAAGATGAACAATTATGACCACCACGGAGAGAAGAGCTTTAGTATTATGGAGCAAATTAGGAGAGACAAAAGTAACAGTGTATGAAGCTACATCTCCTGAGCTTTACAAAAGTGGATTACAGATATGGCCCTTGGAAGATAAGTCCTTTCAGATGATCTCATTTTTTGAAAACACGGCAGCATGATTATTCGTTTCTGAAGTACTGGTTTTGTATTGCTTGCTGCAATATTATTAACTTACAGTTTTAAACATTTTTGTAAGATACATTATCAATTCAAGTATTCTAGGGGTAGATTTGATACCTTGTTAGAGAAAATTCTGTTCCGCTATCAAGGCAACAAAACAAATGGAATGGATGAAATCCACAGAATCCATTAAATATTATTTAGGTAAAACTGAACACCTCTTAGGATATGATTCATTTATTTGGAGGTTTAGGTTAATGGTCTAGAAATAGAACATCCTAGTTAATTGGCTTAATACGTCAATATTTAAATTCTACCTTCAAGTTTTTTGTTGTACTGTAGTTAATTATTTAATGTGATTTTTCAAGTTATTGTCTATAGTTTTTGTTATTGTTTTTTTTGTGATTCATTCATGTACATTATTTTTTTGCCCCATCCCTCCACCCACCGAACTCTGCAACCCCATAATTCTCCCTCTTCCCACCCTCAATTCCCCTGTCCCCTTCCCTTTCCTCTTTAGATATCAATATACATCTTACTGGTTATCCTCCTGGTTTTGCAGTAAGGCCTTATACATTACTTTTTCTTATGTACCTGAGTTAGTTCACTCAGCATAATGTTCTCTAGCCTCTCACATGTTTTACAATATTTTTCAAAGTTGTTGCTCAATACTTTCTCAATCTAGTCGTTTGTTGATTTATGTTTGGGTTGTCATTTGCATGTTCTTAATATTGTGAATAATACTGATATCAACATTAGTGCACAAATCTCCATTTATGTCTCAGCTTCAGTTTTTCTTGCGTTATATTCCTAACAGTTGTATAGCTAGATCATATGGAATTTTATGTTCTGCTTTTTGAGGACACACCAAATTGCTTCCTAGAGTGGTTGAGCCATTTTAATATTCCATCAACAGTGTATGAGAGTTCCAATCTCTCCATATTATCTCCAACATTTGTCCTTTAAGGTCCTGTTAAACTTTGCCACTAACAGTGGTCATGAGATGTATCTCATTGTGGCTTTGAATTGCATCTCAATTATTGCCAATGAATTTGAGATTTTCATTTCTCTCTTGACCATCTGAGTATATTCCTCTGTGAAAGGTCTTTACATATATTTTGCCCATTTTGCAACTGGGTTATCAGATTTTTATTGTTTTTATTTTCTTATGGAGGTTCTGTAGTTTTTTCAAATTTTTGTTATGAGATTCTTGTTTGAGATTGGCATTGACAATTTTTTT
>NW_006399908.1:6136833-6150153 GCF_000299155.1 Elephantulus edwardii
TTTTTTTTTTAATTATTTCACATTGGTTTGCATACAAAGTTGGTATACATTGTGTTTCATATTATCTTTCATTCACATTGTGTTTACCATATGGCTGTGTTGTTAGTATGTGCCATCAAGTTATGACCAACTTGTAACTGACCATCTAGTGGGATTTCAGAGACTATTCATCTAAAAGAAGGGATTATCCATCTTTTTGTCACGGAGCAGTTATGGTTGTGTTGTTGTTATTGTTGCTGTTGGATGCTGTAGAGTATGAGTTGAAGTGATCTATGAACAGCCGACCTACACTCTCTCTTATCCTGTGCCATCCTCATCATCTCTGTCACACTAGAGCCCATTGCTGAAGTCATCATGTCCATCCATATCATTGGGAGTCTTCTTTTCCTTTGCTGAACTTCCATCTCTCCAAGCATGATGTCCCTTTCCAAGGAATATCCTTGCCTAGCTACCTGTCCAAATTATGAAAGATGAAGCTTTGCCATTACGAGACCACACATTCTTGATTAAAGTTTTTGGATATAAGGGGGGGTTAAGGCGATGGCTAAAAAAAGGTAACTTTAGGCTAGTACCATAACACAGCTCAATCCCTGACTTTTCTAGCCATTATTTCTGATTATCCAAAGAATCAGTCTTCCCCTTACCATCATCTATATTTAGAGAAATATGTAAGCCAGCTACTTCACTCCTTATGTCTTAAGCCTTCCAATTTAGAGAACTCAATTTCTTATTTGCCCGCTCCTATCAACCAGTACTCTGAGGAAACAAGCATGTCTTTTTCTCTGAAGCATCTTCTATTAAAAGAAGCATCTTCCATTAGGAATCGATATTTCTTCCTGTGTTTCAGACCAGTTGGTCCCCTCACTCAACCTCAGCCCCACATGGGCCAAGTCAACACATCAAGGATCCTTTGGACTCCTTGCTCCACAAACCAGCATCCCTTCTTCATATATCCATTTGCCATGCTAGGTGGACAGTTCTCAGTTTGTGCCATTTTAAAAGCTACATGGGTTTATAACGACAGTTGTTGTTGTGTATTGCAGGGTCAGACCAACCTATAGGTGACTCTCCAGTGGGTTTTCAAAAGCTGTTAATCGCATGGAAGGAGACTGTCCGTCCTTCTCCTGTGAGGCAGCTGGTAGCTTCGAACCATGTCTTTAGTATTGCAGCCTAGTTTCTTACCACTAGGCCACCAGAACTCCGTACACACATAGACAATAGCAAATACAAATATTAGATTGAAAATTAGGAAGCGTGTGTGTTTATGTTAATGGAGGAGGAACAACTCAGAGAAGGCTGACGAAAGGACTTGCAAATTTAAATAATGAATCAATATTACTGAATTGTATGCTTAGAAATCATAGAACTGGTTTGAAGTTTGCTGTGAAAATTCATAACAAAAACAACTAAGGAAAAGGAATTTGAAAATAATGTGTTGCATACATGTAAGGAGAAGCAGATACCTTGGGAGAGAGAGGTTATTGTTACTGGTAAGTACCATTGAGTTGTAATCAAACTATAGCTTACTCTCCAGTGAGTTTTCAGAGACAGTGAATAGCACAGGAGGAGACTGCCATGAGTAGATTCCTGACACGTATTGTTGTTAGGTTCTGATTCACCAGGCTCTGATATACAGAAGAATAAAACATCTCCAGGTTGAGCACCATTCTCACAATCATTACTCTGCTCAATCCTGCTGTTAGAGCCATTGCATCAGTCCATTTTATTGTTGATGTTCCTGACTTTCTGATTTATCAGCCATGATATCCTTCATAAAGGATGCACAACTGCTTAAATTTAATATATTTTCTTGAACAAAATGTTGTCAGAATGTTCCTCAATAGCAAAGATAAGGACATTTCATCTCACATATTTCAGGCATGCGCTAAGGAAGAATCAATCCCTGGAGAAATATAGAAGGACTCACATATTAATAATACACTTAATATAGATGAGTCATTCAACATTTATGTGTGAATACTTCATATTGATAGTCATTATAGCCCATGACTATTATGTTAAAAATGCAAATAAAACCCATTATTAAGCATAACACTGTTGGAGAGCTATAGCAATTGGCTAGGCACACATGGCCCTATATAGCTCAATATAAGAATAATTTTATGATCAAAGTATTTTGGCACCTTCTCTTTCCTGAGAATCTTTGCTGAATTCTTAACTCTGGTCTACAAAACAAACCTTTAAAGAGAAGACTCTTGAAGGAAAGGGGGACAAGGAAACTAAGAATACTGGACCTCCCGAAAATAAAAATATGTGCAAGCTAATTAAAAAAGAAAGAAAAGAGCTATCTATATGGGGTCAAGTTAACAACAGGAATTAAAAAGATTACATAGAAACCTTAGGGGGCTATGAGTTTATGTTAGTTAGCAGGGAAGGAACATCTCTAAAGAGAATTAGAATAGATTTTTTTCACAACCCAAAGATTATCAAACTGCATATTAAAACTGTTGAAATGCTGTATGTTTTGACATACATATTCTCAACAATGTAAATAAATAAAACTGGGGGGAAAAAAGAAAACTGTCCTTACTCAAATATTATGGTCCTTTTTTCTTGCTAGTAACTTATGGCAAAACTTGATAACCTCTTTAACTTTTCCCTTTATCATTACATATCTTAAATGATATATGTATTATTTTAATATATTCATTTGATTTATGGATTTTATTGCTAGGTCATGCCTGAAGTACCTTATTGAATAAAGAGACTTACTTGTAGACAACCATTGCATTAAGGTGGTTTTTTTTTTGCACAACATATTAAAAAATATAAATCATAAAAATTAGTGAAATAAACTACCACTAAAATATCATTTAGAAGGAGCTCATCAATGTGTTTTTTCACATCCACTCTATTACTTCCCTGAAAATAGTCTATCAAATCTCCTGTCCTCTGGTCTATTCTGATTTTTAATGACCCCAGGACAGAGTAATATGCCTCATGGGGTTTCTGTAAAGTTTTATTGCTATAAATATTTGCAGAAGACTGACTCATCTCTCTTCTGTGGAGGAAATGGAAGGTTTAAACTGCTAACTTTTGATTAGTGACTGAGTATTTAAACAATTATTCCACCAGGAATAAACAAAATATTTATAGTGATTTCTTGTCCTATACCAAGCATCCCACTCCTTTTCTAACTTCACCTTGTGCTATGGATTCTATTATCCACCTTGATGTGGCTCAGTGATCTCATTACTTATTCTGGAGAGTCAGAAATAGGAGAAGATTATCTCATGTGTATCTATTGCCTTCACATACAACTGTCTTCTATGCCATGAGATCAGAAGAATTAGGTGATACTTGGTTATTATTATCAAACACATTGATCTAAAATTCTGTGGAAGAATCTTGACCCAAACAAAAAAAAGCAGAATAGAATTTAATTTTTATTAAATGAAACTCAGGACTTGTAAAGCCACTGAGTTTTAATTAGTACCCAAAAGTACTGTCCTGAATAATCTTTAAACTTTAACCTTCAAACAAAAACTGTGCACTGAAGTTTGAAGTGAACCAAACAATAGGTTAGCTATTGGTAAAACTACATCTGCCTTAAGCACTCTACTATTGCAAAGAATTATCTGTTGTTGTTGATTGTCAACAAATCAAGCATGACTCATAGTGACCCTGTGAACAAAAGGCCTGAAGCCTTTCTATAACTATTGTTATTTGTCAAAGTTCAATTTCCAGAGGCATCCAAAAAATTATGTATTTGGGAAAAATAAAGTAACAGTGGTATCTTTAAAATTTAGCATCTCTAATCTAAAGGTTATAAGAGAAGCTTATGTTAATGAATTTATGTTAATGGCAATAGAGTAATTTAAAAGATACTGTTAACAGTTGCACAATTCTAAAAATGTAAACAGGAATAAAAAGCTGCCCTGGACACAGAGGCCTAAATGACCACAGCAGAACAGAGCCAAAAGCCAAAAGAATTCCCTGTTACAGGGGTTCTCCAGTGGAAGCTACCACTGAAACTTCAGATTTCTAATTTAATGGATTCCGTTCTGATGGGGACAGATGGAGAAAGACAGAGGTATGGTGAATTTATTTTTCCTGCCACCTGCAGTTGGAAGACAGGTATAACACATGCCCAGTGAGTGAGAATCTGTGAAAGAGAAAAAAGCTCTTTACTTGTCATGCCCACAGATCCTGCAGATAATTACAGATACTGATTGACTGGCAAGAAAAGCCTTTCAGACACAAATATCTTGATTCTTGCCACACAACACAAACCTGTCTGCAGTGCTAAATCACCACTCCTTCAAGCAACACACACCCTCACACACCTTCCCCACCACCCTGTCTTCACACACACATACATTGCCACATTGGGCAGCAGGGCTTGCAAGTAGGGTGTGGTGTTCTATTCACAAGGGAATTTGCTAGTTGTGTATATATTCAGCAGCAGAAGGCACTGGGGAAAAAACAAGACCCCAGGAATTATTGAGCTATCAATTGAGATACTTAAACTATCAGATGCAGTTCTGGATGTGCTCACTAATGGTGTCAGAAAACTTTGAGCATGGGCATCTGGGTAACTAACTGGAAGAGATTCCTGTTTGTTCCTGTTCTCCAGAAAGGTGACAAAACAGAACATAGAAATTATAGAATCATATTATTAATAGCACATGCAAACACAATATTGTTGAGGATCATCCAAAAATGATTACAACAGTTTAATGACAGGGAAACACCAGGAGTTCAAATGGGTTTAGAAGAGCCCTTGGCACCAAGGATATCATTGCTAATGTCAGATGGATCCTGGATGAAAGCAAAGAATACTAGAGAAATGCTCGGCAGTATTTTACTGACTGTACAAAGACAATTGACAAAGTGGATAATAAATATTGAGAAGAAAGGGAATCCCAGAACACTTAATTGTGCTCTTGAGTAATCTATACCTAGATCAAGAATCTGTTGTCTGAACAGAGCAAAGGGACACTGCATGGTTTAAATCTGGAAGGATGTGTGTCAGGGATGTATATTTTCTCCAGACCTATTAAATCTGCATTTTGAGCAAATATTACATAAAATTGGACTCATTGAAGATGAAAGTGGCATCAGAATTGGAGTAAAACACATCAATAACATGTATTATGCAGATGACACAACTTTGCTTGTTAAAAGTAAGGATTTGAAATGCTTGCTGCAGAAGGTCAAGGACTACAACCTTCAGTATGGATTAAATCTCAATATCAAGAAAACAAAAATTATCACCAATAAGCCAAAAGGTAATGTCATAATAGATGAAAAAATGATTGAAATTGTTAATTATTTCATCTTGCTTAGATCAAAAATCAACACTTTTGGTATTAGCAATCACAAGATCAGGAGTTGTACTGTTTGGGCAAGTCATCTGTCAAGGACTTTTTCAAAATATTGAAAAGCAATGAAGTCCTTTTTAAACTGAGGTGTGCCTGATTCAAGTCTTTTTAATCATTTGCTGTGCATCTGAGAGCAGGACAATGAGTAAAGAGGACAGAGGAAGAATTAGTATTATTGAGTTATGGTGTTGGAAAAATGTACTGATTATCCCATGGACTGTCAAAAGAATAGATACGTCTTGGTAAACATGCAGCCAGAGTGCTCTTGGGAGGCAAGGATGGTGAAGCTTCACCTCTCACACTTTGGAGATGTTGCTAAGAGAGGGTACTCATTGAAAAGAGATATCATGTTTGGAAAAGTAGGAAAAAAGACCCCCAATGAATTTAATTTACACAATGATAGCAGCAATGAGCCCAAGTGTGTCAAAGAAAATGAAGATGTCACAGGATAGGACAGAGTTCTGGTTGTTTTGTTGTTGGCAGGATTGCAATAAGTCATACTAGACTCGAGGATACCTAATAACAGCAACACTAAGAAGGAAGAGAAAGCAGTGTACATCCTTTTCCAATTCTTGGGCCAAAGACCCTCGTACCCACCAGACAGGGAGGTACCCAAGAGCATCAGCAGCCTCGGCAGAGAATCAGAGACCAAGACGAGACACAGCTGAGTTGAGACTGTGACCTCATCGAGTCAGAGTCACAGGCCTTCACTCAGACTTGCTGGAGGACAGAGGGGAGACTCCATAAAAGGCAAGACAAAGGGAACTGTGTAGCACTGAATTAAGCAGCGATCTAAGGGCCTGTGATCACACTTGAGAAGTTGCCTGGACTGAGGAATCATCGCCTGCTGCCAGTCTGATTTATAACCTGTTAACGTCTCTATTAAACGCCTGTGCTGCAATCCTGAAGGTCCACAGATCGATTCTGACAACTGCTCAGCAGGACTGGCAATCCCGTTCCGAGCGACGCTGCCTCTGAAAACCCGCTGGAGGATCAGCTGTGGGTCATTTCTGACTTGATGGTACACAACAACAACAACAACAACGTCTAAGTAGTCATTGCAGTAAAATTGTTGTTGAGATTAGTACAAGTAAGTTCAGGATTGGAGGGACCATAAATGACTTTATGGGAATTAGTTTTGTACGGTGGATGATGTTGATAGAAATAATTTTCCTTTGGTGATTTAGTAGAATTAGGACTCTTCCAACTCCATGGCACCTTGCTCTTTTAACCCAAGGTTAACAAGACTGATAAGAAAGCATCTTTCAACATGTCAGAAGGATAAAAGAACAGAATAGATTAAACGAAGAGTCAATATTACAGAAGACAAGAGCTTCAATGAGAGCCTCCTAGAAGAAAAAGCAGAGCTAAGATGGAAGGAAAATGAAGAAAGCCTAAGAATCTTTGGGATGATGTCAGTTAAAACAATGTACGTGCAACTGGAATTCAAGAACAGGAGGGAGAGACACTGAGAAAATTGCAAAAGAGGTACGAGGAGAAAACCTTCCAAGTATCATGAAAATTGAGAAAATATACATTTAAGAAGCTCATGAGAGGAGTCCAGAATGAAGGCTGCATAGTGGATTGGACTTGGAGGGAGGGATTGTATAACAATGCAAGAATTTTTCTTTTACTTTTCAAAGAGAAGAGTGAAATTTGGGGGGGAGAGGCGGGCAGGGAGAAAACTGAAATAACAAATAAATGGAAATCCAAAGTCTTTGTAAACATTCAACAAAATTAATTTTAAAAAATTTAAAGGAAAAAAAAGGAGCTCTGTAAAGTCCAAACTCATTAGGCACAAAAATAAATACAGCAAGATAAACCATTGTAAAATTCTCCAATATCAAAGACAAAGACAGAACACTAAAAGTAACTCAAGAAAAACAGTTACCTATAAAGGATAATCAATGAGATTAAGCTCCAACATCAGTACAAACCACAAGAGTGAGAAAACGATGGAATGACATACACAAAAGGCTGAAAGAAAAGAATCCTGTACACAGCTAAACTGTCCATCAAGTATGAGGGGCAAATTAGATCATTCGAAGAAAATCAGGAACTTAAGAAATTCATGAAAACGGTATGAAGTCTACAAGAAATTCTTTTTTTAACAAAAACATAATTCAACAACAAAAAATAATCAGAAATCTAATGTATCAAGATAATAACAAAAAGAACTCAATAAAATGGTAACAGTACCATCTGGCCCATTGATAATCACAGTGAATGTGAATGGTGTGTTAATGATGTTGCTTACCATTGAATCAGAACCAACCCAGAACTAATCGGCAAGCAACTTTCAGAGGCAGCACATCACACCAGAGGACATTGTCCATTTTTCTCATGAAAGCAGCAGGAGGATTTGAACCCTACGCCTTTAGGTTGGCAGTACAGTTCCTTACCACTTGGCCACTAAAGCTTTCCTGTGATGGTTTAAACACATTAACTAAGTAAGAAGCAGATTTTATGAGGGTGGGGAGTAAAAGCTCATTAATATGTTGCCTATAAGAGAAATAAGTGACACTTGTTACATTCACTTATTTCTCTTTTAGGCAACAGATTATATTATGATCTTTGCAATCACTTGTTATGCATCAGAGAGTTAGACAATGACTAGGGAGGATAGAAGGAGAATTGATGTCTTTGAGCTGTGGTGCTGGAGAAAAGTATTGAATGTACCATGGAGTGCAAACAGATTCATCCTGGAGAGGGTTAAACTGGGCTGCTCCTTGGAGGCAAGGATTCTGAGGCTCCATCTAACATACTTTGGACATGTTGTAAGGAGGGATCGGTCCTTGGGGAGGGACATCAAGCTTCGGAGGGTGGAGGGACAGCACAGGAGGGGAAGGCCCTCTATGAAGTGGATTGACTCAGTGACTGGGGTAATTGGGATGGGTTTGTTGGAGGCAGTGCAATTGGCGCATAATAGAGGAGGGTTAAGGGCTGTTGTACATAGGGTCACCATTAATCACAAGCGACTCGATGGCACATAACAACAACAACAACACACAAGAGAAATATCTAAAAAAATGAAAAAAATAGACTAAAAATCAAAAGGACGAAGAAAATATGCCAAACAAATGGCATACATAAGAAAGCAATACTAACCTCTGATAAAATAGACTTCAGGGGGAAAGTCAACATAAGAGAGAAAAACTCTATATAATGCTCAAAGTCACCATAGACTAAGAGGATATAACCTAGGCTAATATATTGGCAGAGACCTTCAATATATATAAAATCAATCTTACTAGACTTTAAGAAAGAAATAGAAAATGCAATAGTAGTGTTAGACTCAAACACACCACTTTCTTTTTTTTAAATTTTTTAATTTTAATTGTGATTTTACTGAAAGTTTACAGAAAAGTTAGATTTTCATGGATTTATTGTTGGATAGTTCAAAATTGGGAAAGGTGTATGCCAGGGATGTGTCCTATCTCCATACCTTTTCAACCTGTATGCAGAATAGATTATCCGAGAGGCTGGGCTCTATGGGGACAAGTGTGGCATCAGGATTGGAAGATCTACTAACAATCTGCGTTATACAGATGACACAACCCTGCTTGCTGAAACTGAGGAGGACCTGAATTGCTTGCTTCAGAGGGTCAAGGACTGCAGCCTCAAATATGGATTGAGGCTCAATGTCAAGAAGACAAAGAGTCTCACCACTGGACCAATCGCAGCATCAGGATAGATGGTTAAGAGGTTGAGATTGTTCACAACCTTAGTCTGCTTGGCTCCACAGTCAACACTCTTGGCACCAGTAGCAAGAAATAAAAAAAAATATTGTGATGGGAAAATCTGCTGTTAGGGACCTCTCCAAAGTACTGAAGAGAGCAATGGTGTCACTCTGGAGACTAAGATGCATCTGATAAAGGCTATGGTCTTTGCTATCAGTTGTTGTACATCAGAGAGTTGCACAATGACTAGGAAGGATAGAAGGAGAATTGATGCCTTTGAGCTGTGGTGCTGGAGAAGAACATTGAATGTACCATGGACTGCCAAGAAAACAGATTCATCCTAGAGAAGGTTAAACCAGGCTGCTCCTTGGAGGCAAGGATTCTGGGCCTTCGTCTGATATACTTTGGATATGTTGTAAGGAGGGACAGGTCCTTGGAGAGGGACTTCATGCTTGGGAGGGCAGAGGGAATGCGCTAGAGGGGAAGACACTCTATGAGGTGGATTGATTCAGCGACTGGTGTAATCGGGATGTGTGTGTCAGAGCCAGTGCGATTGATACAGGATAGAGCAGAGTTTAGGGCTATTGCACATATGGTCGCTATGAGTCTCAACTCAAAGGTACAAAACAACAACATTGTTACACACTTTTAACCCCTCTTCTTCCTTTCCTTTCTTCTCTCTCCCCAGTTCACCTTTTTAAGTATTTTTAAATATTCATTCATTTTTGTTAAATTACCTCCCTCCCTTCCCATCCCAGTCCTCATTGCAATGTTCCTATTAGTCTGGGCTATTGCCTTACATATAATGCCTAATCATATATTCCTTTTAAGCTGTTCTTTCCTTCATCTATTCCAGTGTAACATGAAATAAGAACTAAGCTATACACTTAGTCAATTTGAACTCATATCTATATATATTCAGAATACTCTAGCCCCAAACCTCCTTTTTCTCTCTTCTCAGTGTGCTACATTATAATGAGAATTCACCACCCATTAGGACAAAAGGGGATGCTTAATAAATTCAAAAGCATTGAAATAATACAAAGTATCTCCTCAGACCAAAACACCACAAAACTAGAAATTAACAACAAGAAGAAAAATAATTGTGAAACTATTTATGTAGAACCTAAATTATATCTTGCTTGTTCACTATTGGATTATATAATAAATTTTAAAAAGGGGAAAAATTCGCTTGAAAGAATGAAAATAAAAATAGGATGTGTTAAAACCTTTGGGATATAGCAAAAGCAAACCTAAGAGATCAATACATTACGTAAGTGAACACGATAAAAAAAGGAGTAAAGTACTTAAATTCATGTCTCCAAGAGATAGAAAAAGAACAAGATAATTTCACATACTCTAGAAGAAAGGAAATTATAAAGAGCTGAAATAAATGGAATAAAAATCACAAAAGCAATTGAAGCATTTAACAAGACCAGTAGTTGATTCTTTGACAAGGGTAATAAAATAGACAAACCACTGGAAAATTTAATAAAATACAAGACACATATAACTTAAATAAGGAATGTAAGAAGCTATGTCATTACAGAACCAGACAAAATTAGGTCAATAATAACATATTGTTGTGGAAGCTATACAGAAATGAAGCTGGAGACAGAATGACTCGATTTTGCACATTCAATGATTTATCCATTAAAAATACTTCTTTTTAGGAAATACAGATGATGACCATGTAAATGGATTGATGGACTGCAGAGGAATCCGTTTGACTACATCTGTGGAAGGAGTCACTGGAGAGGCTCAATATCAGCAATCAAAACCAGATCTGACTGTGTGATAGATCATCAATTACCTATTTGCAAGTTCAAATTGAAGCTGTAGAAAATTGGAACAAGTTCTTAAGAACCAAAACATGACATTGAGTCTACTCCACTGAATTTCAATCCAAAGTACTGAAGAGCAATGGTGTCTCTCTGGAGACTAAGGTGCATCTGATACAGGCCATGGTCTTTGCTATCACTAGTTATGCATCAGAGAGCTGAACAATGACTAAGGAGGATAGAAGGAGAATTGATGCCTTTGAGCTGCAGTACTGGAGAAGAGGATAGGAAAACAAACAGATTCATCCTGGAAATGTTTAAACCAGGCAGCTCCTTGGCGGCAAGGATTCTGAGGCTCCATCTAACATAGTTTGGATATGTTTTAAGTAGAAACCAGTGCTTGGAGAGAGACATGGAGGGGAAGGTCCTTTTGGGAAGGTGGACGGACAGCGCAGGAGGGGAAGGCCCTCTATGAGGTGGATTGATTCAGTGACTGGGGTAATCGGGATGGGTGTGTCAGAGGCAATGAGATTGGCACAGGACAGAGCAGAGTTTAGGGTTGTTGTACATAGGGTCGCTATGAGTCGCAAACGACTCGACGGCACATAATAACAACTCTGAAAAACAGGCTTGAGGCACGGAACCTCAATTATCTCAATGAATAACCAAAGAACAGATAAATTGTGAGATGGCATCAAGGATATTATCTGGAGAGAAAGGAAAAGGTCATTGCAAAGACAAGGGTTAAAGAAAAGAGCAAAATGGATGTCAGAAAGGACCCTGTAAATTCTTCTAGACCATCAAGAACTCAAAACAAAGGAAGAAATGACAAACTAAAAGAAGATTTTAAAAATTAGCACAGGAAGACAAAAACAAAATATTATAAGGAAAGGCCTAAATTCGAAAATTAAAAGGAAAGAACTCAAACTGAAGGAACTGAAAAATGAACTCAAGTCTCAAGTTATAATACTGAAGTTTATTACTGGCAAAATCTTGAAAAATTCAGGAAGCACACAAAGAAGATGTAGGAAATACGCAATGACTATATCGATTTGGCTGACATAACACCATTTCAGAAACGTTAGGAGTTTGAGAGAATTTTATTATCAAGTGGTGTCCCAATTCTCAAACTGTGGCTTTTGCACCAGCAGCATTTTGAAGAATTTATTAGATATGTAAATGTTCTAATCCCTCCCAGACCTACACAGTCAGAAAAGCTGGTTTGAGCCTCAGAAATCTGATTCAACACTTCTTCCAAGTGATTCTTATGAATGTCACAGTTTTAAAAGTACTTATTTGGTGCAGAGAACTCCAATATGTGTCCAAAATATATTTTCTTTTGGCACATTTGAATCCAAATAAAAGTAAAAATCTCTTAGAGTATAACTATTCAATAAAATTCTTGGCACATCTAAGGCATGTTTATGATTGGTTTCACAATTGATGCAGTTTAATAATGATAATGCATTTTATTGAAATGTGATTTGAAGCATTACAATTAATTTAAGACTCTAAACATGAAATGATGGCTATGCTCAGATTAAAAACTCGACTTTTAATTAAAAGTCACATCTGCATTAAGAATATAGCCTGTTATTAGTTATCCATTATACCCTGAGAAAATTATTTGGTAAACAATTTAAAAAAAACAGTGCGATTTTTGTTTCTGCTGGGTTATGTTTGCTGATTAGTAAGCAGAATGCAAAGTGATTTTTCAAAACAGATGTTTAGTCACAACAAACCTTGAGTATATGCTAGTCTGACAGACACATCAAGAACTGTTCAAAATCATTGACAATAAAAGAGATGCAAATCAAAACCACAATGAGATTCCATCTCATCTCAAAAGCCGTGGCAAAGTTTAACAGGGCAGTAAGCAATAAATTTTGTTGGATGTGGAGAGGTGGGCACTCTCATACAGTGTTGGTGGGATTATAAAATGGTACAACCACTCTGGAAGGCAGTTTGGCATTTCCCCATCAAGTTGAACACAGAAACTTTGTATGAACAAGCTATTCCATGACTAGGAATGTATCCCAAGAAAATTGCAACTGAGACACAAATGGAGATTTGTCCATCTATATTTATAGCAGTTTTAGTCACCATCACAAGAACGTGGAAACAGCCCAAATGTCCAACCACAATGGAATGGATTGAGAAACTTTTGAGCATTTACACAATGGAATACCATGCAGCACTCAGAAGCAATGATTTAAAAACAAAACAAAACAAATAACACCTACATAACTTGGGAGAGGCTGTAGAGCATTATGCTGAGAGAACTAACTCCGTCTAATAAGGACAAATACTGCATAAGACCATTATTGTAAAAAAATAGTAGGATAACTAATAAAGATATATGGAGACCCAAAGTGGGAGAAGGAATGGGGTGAGGACCGGTAGGGGAGAAATCACAAGTTTGCACAATTTGGTGGGTGGAGGAAATGAGTGAAGGAAATAGATAGATAGATAGATAGATAGATAGATAGATAGATAGATAGATAGATAATATAA
>NW_006399908.1:6151528-6156567 GCF_000299155.1 Elephantulus edwardii
GTTAATCTTTTGTGGTTTTCAAATAGCTACTCACTACCGTAGAGCGGTTCTGACTTACAGTGGCCTGACATCCTTCCGAGGATGTAAATCTGTACAACAGGACTGTCCCATAGAGCAGCTGACAGATTTAAACCACTGAACTTCTTGTTAACAGTCTGATATCTTAGGTATATGTCACCAGAGTACCTTACTCCAAATTTCAGATGTGTTAAATGCAATGATTACTTTGTAACTTACAAACAGCTTCTGAAATTTGTATAGTCTACTATATCAAGAAACTGTTTTCAAATGGAGAAAAAGAATACTACCTAGTTGAAGATCAGGAACAGTTTGCATCATGGTTGTATCCTTTCTCCATACATATTCAATCGACATACTGAGTAAATAATTCATGAAGGTAGACTCTGTGAAGAGGAACTGTGGCATCAGAATTGAAGGAACACTTATTAACAACCTGTGTTACCCAGATGACATGATATGCTTGCTGAAATTGATGAGAATATGGAACACTTGCTGCAGAAGACTAAGGACTAAATTTTGTCTCTCATAATTTGTACGTGTAGCTAGATGAGGCTGTTTCTTGGAAAAGGACATCATGGTTGGAAATAAAAGAAAGCCACCAAGGAGATGGATTGACATGATAACTTCAGAAATATGCTCTAGTGTGTTCGGAGATAATGAGGAAGGCATAAGATAGGGCAGGGCTCAGGTTCGCTGTTCAGAGTCTCTGAGTCATACTTCACTCAATGGTACTACATAACAACAACTATAAACCAGGTGCATCATCATCTAATTTTGTAACTATTACCTCGTTTTCAACCAATTACCAGAATTTCTCCAGAATTCCTTGTAACCATTACCTAAATGTCAGCCACTGCATTTCTGTTGAAGTTTCTTGAACTATTTTATATAAAATCTCTTAACTGTGTTTTTTTTAATCACTTGATTCAGAATCTTCTGGCATTTGTGATTCCCAATGTGCCGATTGCCTTACTTTATTTTCAATTTTAACTAGACTCTGCTAGTTTGCTCCATGACAAATATCAGACTGTTTTACACTTTTATTCACCTTTAAAATGGAATCACAAGTGACATTCAATAATACTTTCTTTATAAATTTTCTTTTTTGTATGAGATCAGAAAGTACTGTTAACATTTCTTTTTATAATTAAGAAGTCATATAATTTAATGTTAGCCTTCATCTCTTTTATTTAATTTGAAATGTTTTTAAAGCATCTATGTTTCTTCTGGGATTACAAAAGGAACCTGGTTTAGTGGATGCTGAGTTTTATTTTTTTTAACATTCTACTGAAATGGCTTCAGCTTAGTTAAGTTATACAGCTCCCTATTCTTTCATATCCTTTTCCATGTATTCAGGTAATAGTACCTGAAACCTACTGGAAACCATGCCATCAAATTTAATTAAGTAAAGTGGACAAAGGTCAGAAATGAGAGTTTTGCAGCTGATATTTGCTGGAGAATAGTGCTACATGATTAAGATAATAGTGCAAATCTACCATCTCTCCTTAAAGAATCCTGTTGCCTTTCTTTTACTGATTCTTCCTGTCCATTCTCAGTGTCTTTTACAGATGAAGGCTATATTCTGCTGTAAGTCCATTTCCACAGGGATAATAGATGTCTCACCAAGTCTAGAAGAGTTTTCATCTAACTGATATCTCTAATATTAGCTTATTGTAATGATTCTTTTTTAAAAAAAAAAAACTGCTGTGTACATTCTAGTGTGATAAAATATACACAAAAATGAGAAAAGAGTATATATATATTTTACATAAATAAATGTTTCCCTTTTTCTGTTTCTTAAATGATTTTAAATTAATACAGAATTATGGTTATTGCAAAAAATACCAAAAAAATGATGAAAATGAATGCTAATTATGTAGCATTTTGATACTAGGTATTAGTAAATTATTTCTCTGAAATTGTCTTCAATGGAAAAATTCTGTTCATCTATTTTAGCTAACTATACTCATAATCTTATATTTTTCTGAACAGTTTACTGATTTTGTTGCATTGTCTTCCAAGAAGTAATATAATACAATAACTAATTCTCTAAATCTTCCATGCTCTTGTGTATCATTTTATAAAATGCAATTGCTAATTCAATTGAATTCTTAAACCAGAAATAAATATTTATTAACAATTCAAATACTTCAGCTAAAAAAAAAGTCTGATTATAATTGCAAACCCATAGTTGTAGTTCCCTTCTCATCAATCTCTACTCTCTTGTGTTTATGCAATTTAAATTGTGGAAGATAATCTTAAAAAAATAATTTATTGACTCATAGCTGAAAATTTCATGACAGAAGATTATCCATCTTTCTTCCTTGGGGCAAAAGGTAATTTCCAACCAGAGGAGAAGTGAAGCTTTGTATTAGTATCCCAGTTCCCTATGACCTACACTACAATAGGTCCTTTTGAAGAGTAGGAAGCTATTTTATGCTTTTAAAAATCTAGATGTCTGCAAAAGGGATGATTGCTTTTAACCTCATTAAACGATTAAAATAACTTTAGGATTTTTTAAAAAATTCTTTTATATTAGTCTGCCTACAAAGTTCATTGTGTCTCACACTATTCTTCATTTATATTGTGTTTCATATAATCATTCCATTAATTATGTTCTATAAAATTAATCATCAAGAGATTATACCCACCATTACCCTGTCTTTTCAGGTCTCTAAATCAGGTGGATTAACAAAGTAACTGCAGTAATAAGCTGGAATGTGTTAGATATTGTGAGGATGGCACAGGATAGGACAGAGTTTATTAAGCTCTATAGTTGCTAGGATCTCTATTAGTTGTACTCTGGCACATAACAAAATATGTATCTCCTGAATGCTGGTTAGAGATTCTAGACTTTATAAAGAAAAGTATAGCATCAGGATAGTAGGAAGACTCATCAACAACCTGTATTTTGCACATGTTACAGCTTTGCTGAAAGCAAGGACTTGAGGTGTTTGCTGCAGAGAATTAAGGACTGAAACCTTCAATAGTGATTACATTTTAACATGGGGAAAACAAAAGTACTAACCATTTGGCCAATAGGCAACAACATTGTTCAGTTCATTTAAGTCATTCACATTCAGAGTGATTATAGATTGACCAGGTATCATTGTCAGTTTGCTGAGAACTTATTTTGCTGTTGTTGTTGCTGGTTATGTTGGTTCATATGCTTTTCTTTGTTATCTCTATATGAAGGACTTCCTTAAGTATTTTTTTTTCTTGTCAAGTTAGTCTTTTTACAAATTCCTTAAGTTCCAGCTTTTGTGCATATGACCTAATGGGCTATTTTGCAGAGTACAGAATACTCAGATTACAATTTTTTTTTCCTTCACCTTTTGGCATATGCCATCCCATTGTCTTCTTGCTTACATGGTTTCAGCTAAGAAGTCAAAGCTTAATGTAAAATTATCCTCTTTTTTACATAAGTCTTTGTTTTTGTTTTTTAAATATTCTATATTTGTCTCTGATTTAGGAGAATTTGACAGCAATATATCCTAATTTTTTTCTTTCAGGGTCTCAACTATTTCTCTTTCAGTTAGCTTTTATTTTTTTATTTCTCATTATTTTGGTAAAGTTTTCTTCAAAGATTATATCTCTCATGCATCTTCTACAATTGTTCAGTGCACACAGCTACAATTTTATCCTCTAGTTCTAGAATTTCAAACACTTCCATGGTATTTATGTGCCATCCTGTAGGATTCTTATGTTTATTCTTTTTTCCTGCTATCTCGTTTCTACATTTTCTTCTAGGAGGTACTCATTGAAGGTCTTGTCTTCTGATTCACTTACTCTTTGTTCCATCTCTTTTATTCTATTCTTTTGTCCCTCAAACATGTTGAAAATCTCTGTACTATAGGTCTTGTTTTCCAGATAGGATCTCTCTGGTGTTTCTTGATTTCTTTGTTTTCTGTTATTATGTTGTTAGGGAGTTCTGGTGGCCTATTGGCAAGAAGTTGAACTGCAATCATGAAGGCATACAGTTTGAGACCACCAGCTACTCCATGGGAGAAGGATGGACAATCATCTCCCATGCAATTAACTGCCCCTGAAAACCTGTTGAAGAGTCAGCTATGGGTCAGTTCCGACTTGACAGTACACAACAAAATTATGTTGTTGTACCCTCTTTGTCTTGTTATGATTTTCAAAATTCTCATATCTCTTTACTTACAGCTTCAATTCTTCCCATCATCATTTGTAATTCCTTAACTACCAATATTCTAATTCCTTGTCAGTGTATTTCTTCAGCTTTCTTGTTTCTGAGGAATTCACTGGATCTACTTTTTTTAAGAGAAAGCTTGTTTTATTTTTTCATATTTCAATATAATTGATACTTCCTTGACATTATGTGGATTTTCTTGGTATATTGAAGTAGCTTCTGTTTTGTCTGTATAGGTAGCTGTCAGACTTATCTTTATAATATTATTGATAGAGTTGCATATTTTACCATTAAGAGTTTTATCAGAACCATTAATGAGTTTTTGAGTAAGCTATTTTGCCTCCATAGGACAACAACCCAAGCTACCATATACACAGTATATAAGAGAAATAACTTAGCATAGTTTTTACTTAGTTTTCAAATCTGAGGGAAATCTTAGTTACTGGTCAATCGTGGCCAATAAAGAGTTAGAATTCTTCACTCTACTTGGTTGTGGCCCATTTCTCCATGGATCCATCAAAGTAAAAGTCCAAAGTCTCAGCAATGGTCTATGATGAGGCTTCTTGGTCTAGGATTGTCCTTTGGTCTGCTCAACTCAGTGTGTTGGCAATCACTGGTTCAGGACAAGTTTAAGACAGCTCTGTGATTTGGTTCTTCTGGTTGCACAGGAGCTGCTGCTCTGGGTACAGGGCTATGAATTATGTTTTTTAGAATTATATAAAAAATAATAAAGGTCTTATTCACTGTTGGTGGGAATGTAAGATGGTGCAACCATTGTGGAAGGCGGTGTAGCACTTTCTCAAAAAATTGCAAATAGAGATACCATTTGACCCAGCAATCCCACGACTGGGAATATACCCCA
>NW_006399908.1:6156847-6162856 GCF_000299155.1 Elephantulus edwardii
GTATATTGTATTGAAACAGATGAGGGAAAGAACAGATTAGAAGTGATATATGATTGAGTATTATGGTTAGCACAGGAATCCAGAATTAAGGTTGCATAGAGAAGTGTACTCAGGGTGGGGGGTGGGGGGAAGGGACGTGGGAATTGTATACTAATGAAGCAATTTCTTTTCTTTTTTTTTTTCTCTTTTCGGAGGGGGCAGCGAGCTGGTGGGGAGGGGTGGGCAGGGAGAAAATTGCGGCAGTGAAGGAATGGAAATCCAAAACCTCTGTAAAAAAAAATCGTGAAAAAAAGTAATAAAGGTCTAGGAGAGGAATGATATATACTGCATTTAAACAGATGAGGGAGAGAACTATTATTGTCATGACAGGAGTGCAGAATGAAGGCTGCTCAGTGGAGAGGACTTGGGGAGAGGGATTGCACAACAATACTTTTCAAGGACAAGAGTGAATTAGGGGGGAGAGGGTGGGCAAGGAGAAAAGTGCAACAGTGAATGACTGGAAACCCTAAGTCTCTGTAAATTTTAATTAGAATTAATTAAAAAAGAAAAACAAGATAAAGGTCTAAAAATTACTTTTGAAAAAATGGCATTTCTGTAAATAAAAATCAAGAATATGCTGAAAATGTTCAAATGTCTTCTAAATCTACTGTAGAGTTTCTTCATAGTATGAATAGATCAATCCATGAGATCAGAGGCATAAACTAGACAAAACTATTTATGTTTTAGTTGCCATTCAATGGATTCCAACTCACTGCAACCTTACCTACTAAAAATAAAATACTGTTGACTTTTGTGCTGTCTTCACAAGTTTTGCTGTGATTAAACCAATTAAGTGTTGCAGCCACTGACTCAATTCATTTCATGGAGAGTTTTCTTCCTTTTCTTGACACTGTAATTATTATGAAGTCCTTTCTTTCAGGTTCTGGTTCCTTCTGGTAAAATGCTCTCAATGAAGTCCCACTATCCTAAGTTCTAAGGACCATTCTAGCTACACTGCCTCCAAGATAGATATGTTACTGTGCTTTAGTCCAATTCATTCCTCTAATACAAGAGGCCAAATGATTAAAGTTAGAATATAATTGTAGATTATACCAAGGTGCTTTTTCCTCTTCGCTATTACTCTTTTTGTTTTGTTTCCTTTGTACTGTATAAAGTCACCTGCAACCCATATTAACCCTATGTACATCAGCTCTGAACCCTGCCCTGTCCTGAGCCAATCTTACTAATTCCAACACACCAAGCCCCATTCCCAGTCACTGTATAAATCCATCTCATCCAGGGTCTTCCTCTTCTGTGCTGTTCCTCCACCCTTATAAGCATGGTGTCCTTCTCCAAGAACCAGTCTTTCCTGGCCACATGCCCAAAGTATGTGAGAGGGAGCTTCAAAATCCTGGTTTCTAGGGAGATATGTGGTTTTACCCTCTCTAAGACAGACCTATTTTTTTTTTCTTAACAGTCCATGTTTGCCCTGGAGAGGGTAAAGTCAAGATGTTCCTTGGAGTCAAGGATTCTGAAGCTTCTTTTGACATACTTTGGGCATGTTGCCAGGAGGGACTGGTCCTTGGAGAGGGACATCATGTTTGGCAGAGTGGAGGGACGGTGCAGGAGAGGAAGACCCTCGTTGAGATGGATCGATTCTGTGAGTGGAGTGGTGGGAATGAGTGTGTTTGAGACGACGATGTTGGCACAGAATAGAATGACATTTAGGGTTCTTGTACATAGGGTCGCTATGAGCCACAAGCGACTCAGTGGCAAATAACAACAATAACAGTCCATGGTATGTTCAAGACTCTTCTCTAGCACCACAATTCAAAGGCACTGATTCTTCTTCTGTCATCCTTAGTCATTGTCCAGCTCTGTGATGCATAGCAAGTAACTGCAAAGACCATAGCCTGGATTAGGCACACCTTAGTCTCTAGATTGACATAGTTTCTTTTCAGTACTTTGGAGAGGTCCCTGACACCGTATTTTTCCCAATGCAATTCGTCTTTTGATTTTCTTTCTAACTGCTGCTGTTAAAAGTGTTGAATGTGAAGCTAAGCAAGCTGTAATTGTTAACAACCTCAAATCTTCTCCATCTATCAATGTGCTGCCAATTGGCCAGTTGTGAGAATATGTCTTCTTGATAGTAAGCTTCAATTCATATTGAAGACTACAATACTAAACCTTCTGCAAGGAAACACTTCAGGTATTCTTCAGGTTCAGCAAGCAAGGTTGTATCATCTGCATAACGTAGGTTGTTGATCAATCTTCTTTCAATCATAATGTCACATTTCTCCTCATAGAGCCCTGCTTCCTGAATGATCTGTTGTGCATATAGATTGAAACGGTATGGAGACATGCATCCATGATACACTCCTTTCCTGATTTTGAACCATGCAATGTTTCCCTTCTCTCTTCTGATGATTATTTCCAAACCCAAGGATAAGTTTTGAATACGTGTTCTGGGATTACCATTTTCCTCAAGGTTATCCACAATTTGCTATGATTCACACAGTCAAATGCCTTTGCATGGTCACTGAAACACAGACATTCCTCTGGTACTCTTTGCTTTCTGCCAAGATCTATATGAAATTGACAATAATGTCTGTAGTGCCACAACTTCTTCTATACCCAGTTTGTATTCCTGGTAGTTTTCTGTCAATGTACTATTCCAGTTGTTTCTGGATTATCTTTGGTAGGATTTTGCTAGTGTGTTATATCATTGATATTGTTTGATAATTTCCACATTCTGTCAGGTCATCTTTTTCTGAAATGGGAATAAATATGGCTATCTTCCAGTCAATTGGGCAAGTAGTTGTCCTCCAGATTTCTTGGCAAAATTTGGTGAGCACATCCAGGGCAGCATCTGTTTGTTTATTGAAATATGTCGATATTCCATCAATTTCTGGGGCTTTATTTTTTGCCAAGTCCTCAGAGTAGCCTGAAATTCCTCCTTCATCACCATTGCCTCATGCTTATATGTTGTTTCTTGATATTCTTCTGTGTCTGCCAATTATTTTTTGTTCAATGACTCTGTAACACTCCTTTCTTCTTTTTATGCTTCCTGAATCATTCAATATTCTGCCCACAGCATCCTTAAGCGTTGCAGCTCATGACTTGACTTCGCTCTTCAGTTCCTCAGCTTAAGAAATACTGAGTGAGTTCAGCCCTTTTGATTTTCTGACTCTAGCTCCTTGCACATTTCATTACAATAGTTTGCTTTGTCTTCCCGAGCTTCCATTTGAAATATTCTACTCTGATCCTTAATTTCTTGATTTCTTCCCTTTGCTTAGGCTTCTCGATATTCTAGTGCATAATATTGAGAGTGTCTTCTGACATTTTTTTACTCTTTTCTTCTTCCTTCTTTATAATGACTTTTTTCATTCTTCATGAACAATATTTATATCTTCCCACAGCTCATATGGTGGTCTTCATTCATGAATGTTCAAGGCCTCAAACCTATTCCTGAGTTGGTTTTTAAATTCAGGGGAGATAGACTCAAGGTCAAATTTTGATTCCTGTGGATATAATTTAACCTTCCTTAGTTTTAATTTGAGCTTGCATATGAGTTGATGGTCTATTCCACAATCAGCACCTGGCCTTGTTTTCACTGCTGATATTGAACTTCTCCAGTGATTTCTTTCACAGATGTAGCTGATCTGATTCCTGTGCATCCCATCAGGTGAAATCCATGTGTGTAGCCTACACTTATATTTCTTATAAAAGGTGTTTGCTATGAATGAATCATTGTACAGAATTCTATCATTCCATCCCCAGACTCATTTCTGTCTCCAAGTCCATATTTTCTGACTATTGATCCTTCTTCCTGGTTCCCAACTTTTGCATTCCAGTCACCCATTATTATTAATGCATTTTGATTACATTTTTGATCAATTTCTGACTACAACAGTTGGCTCTAATTATTGGCACATAACTTTGAATGATAGTGGTATTAACATGTCTTCCTTGTATGCATATGGATATTGTCTTGTAATTCACAATATCATATTTAAAGGTGGATCTAGAAATGGTCTTTTTAACTATGAAAAGGACTCCATTTTTCTCACCTTTTCATCTCTAGCATCGTAGATCCTATGACTGTCTGATTCAAAACATCCCATGCCAATCCATCTCATTTCACTAATACCTAATATGTCAATATTTATGGCTTCTATTTCTTAAAAATGTCTAGTTTTTCTACATCCATGCTTTTCACATTCTAAGTACCAATCACTTGTTTCTTCTTACAATGGTTCCTCCTCCTTTGTATTTCCAAATTTGAGTGCTCAGCCTCAGTTGCCGTATCTGTTAGTCTACTCTGTGTTCTGCTGCACTTATGGTTTTCAAAAGCCTTTCATATTTCAGAAGTAGATGACCAATTCTTCTCCCTGTTGTTGTTGTTGTTGTTGTTAAGTGCCGTCGAGTCGCAGAGCGACCCTATGAAGGAGAGTCCTCGACGCTTGGCTGTCTTTCATCCTCTCTCCAGGTTCATAGGGTTTCCGGAGGCAAGCTATTTTGGAAGTGGATGCCACTCCTCCTTCCAAGCTTGTTTTAATCAGGGAACTCCACTCCACTCTCTGTCTGCATTGGGTAGCCAACCATTAATGCATTTGATACATCAGTGTCACAGTGTTCAGCCTCACAGCAATCACAAGTGACCGTGGTACGGCAACTTGTACACCAGGGCTATATGACCTAGAGGAATGTCTGAACAAAAACAATGAAAGACAGGCCTGAGGGCCGCGGATTAAAAGTCACCCACCTTTGGATTGGTAGCATTGCTTTCTGTCCACTGGGCCAGCTGATCTCTCTCTCTATGTTGATATTATTGTTGTTAAGTGCCGTCGAGTCGCAGGTGACTCATAGCGACCCTATGAAGGAGAGTCCTCGATGCTTAGGTGCTGTCTTAATTTAAATGTTTAATTTTAGAACAATATCTGACAGACAAGCATTTTACTCGGCAGATGAAAGACACTTTCCTTACAGAAATAACCAATATATTAAATCTGTTCTTCCCATCCCCCCAAACACATGCCTTGTGTCTTCCCTTTCTCTCCTACATCGTCATAACTTGCACGCTCGCCTCCCTGAACAAAACCTCCCTTCCCCAGTCACCTCTTGATATGATAGCTTATTCCCCAAGTCACTTCTGTGAAGGCTTGCACCACACACTGCTACGGATCTCTCATGCTGTTATCTATCTCTTAGGGAGGATGTAAGTACAAATTCCCTGTACCAATATTTTGCTTGAGACAGTACTGAGAGAAATTCCTTTCTACTGAGCTTCTGCCAAGTTTTGTGACTTTGTGTCTCTGCTTACCCTGTCGTCACAGTGTAATAATTTCCAAGTTCCAGATAAATCTCTTCTAGATCTGATATAATGGTGGTATTTATTTGGCTTGAGGGTTCATGAAAACAGATGGAGTTCTGGGAGAATGGTGTTTCCTGACAAAGAAGATTAGGTTATAGGGCAGTGTCAGATCCTGTCTTGTGTGAATCAGTGGGTTCCTAATGCTGGGTTAGAGGCAAAATTTGTGTGGAAACCAAATTTGAAACCCAGGCCATGATGCATGTTTGGTTTAATATTTTATCTATAATTAAATTACAACTTACCTACTGCTTTTGAGCACATCCATTCTTCTCAGAGTCAGCAATAGCTTGTTGTGATCCACACAGTCAAAAGCCTTTCGTAGTCAAAGAAGCAAATATAGACATTCTTCTGGTATTCTCTGCTTTCTGCCAAGATCCATCTAACATTAGCTATAATATCCCTACTATCACAACTTCTTCTAAATCCAGCCTGCACATCTGGCAGTTCTCTGTTCACATATTATTCCAAATATTTTTGGATAATTTCCAGCAGAATCTTGCTTACAAGTGAAATTAATGATATTGTTCGATAATTTCCACACTCTGTTGGGTCACCTTTCTTTGGAATAGGAACAACTATCAATCTTTTCCAGTCAGTGGGCCAGCTGGCTGTTCTCCAGATTTCTTGGCACAACTTAGTGAGCACATCCAGAGCAG
>NW_006399908.1:6163233-6172843 GCF_000299155.1 Elephantulus edwardii
AAGGCCCTCTATGAGGTGGATTGATCCAGTGACTGGCGTAATCAGGATGACTGTGAGATTGGCACAGGACAGGGCACAATTTAGGGCTGTTGTACATAGGGTAGCCATTAGCCGCAAGCAACTCGACGGCACAAAACAACAACAACATGTATGTACACGCACACACATGCATACATACATACAATATAACTATGCCATGGATCAATACAGTAAATGTATAGATATACTATACCTACATTATGATCATCTTGTGTTGTTGTTACAACTGACCCTAGTTGGCCCTCCAGTACATTTAGAGAGACATGATATATTGTCTAACTTTCTCCCATAGAACAACTGGTAGATTTGAACCATGTACCTTTGAGTTCGTATTATAATTCTTTACCACTGAGCCACACTAAATTAATAGATGCAACACATCTATAACCTATCTATTACCTATCTATTATTTATTAATTCATTTATACATATACCTTTTCTTTAAATATTACAAATGGCTTGAGTATGACTACTACCTATAGGCTAGCAGATCAAATTCACCAAATGGTGCCACAGAAGGAAAGCCTTCTGATATCTTTCTGTAAGAATTACAGATAATTAAAGACGTTAACACTCAATTCTACTCTATCATGTGGAATTTCTATAAGACAATGGTAATTTATTAATTATTTGGGCTTATTTATTGAGCTATCTAATCTATATATAGATTCAACTGTGTTTAGTTGTTAAAGTTCCATATATTTATACCATACTGTTATTCTTCACACGGATTTCAATTATTTATACACAGTATTTTATGTTTTATTTGTTTACTACACTGTTTCAGTTGTCTTGAAGACAGTTACTTTCTTATTTTGACTATCTGTATAGAAATGGATATTTATTGTTCATAGGAATTTTATGAAATATTTTTTCTTTTTTCTGTAGTTGATCTCCTTATCTTTCTTCCTACTCGTACTTTGTAAGCTCTTCTGAAACCTCTTCAGCCTGATAGGAATTATGGTGACTTCTCCTGAAATGTATTAGCTGGGAATCAAACTCCTATCTTGCACATTCTTGAGAACTTTTTGTACTACTAGCAGCAAACTATTGAATTTAGTTTATTAACTTCTTGTCCTATAAGCTGCCACTAAGCTTTGCTTGTGACATACCCTGAGTAGTGATGGTTACAAATTATTTTTAAGTCATATTTAGACAAAATAAAAATGCTAGCCTGCCACATGGAGTGGCACTGTAAAGACAAATATGAATGATATTTATATATTCATTACCATCTTGAACTCATTCTTTAGCAAAAGCAGTTTAAGAGTTGGCATCAAATGCAAACCTTCTACAAACAGACTTTCATTACTTTTCCCCACCTGTTTTCTTCTCTGTTTGTGAAACCTAGTGATTGAAGTTCTGGCATATTTTCACATTATTTTGTGTTTTCAATTTTTAATTAAAATGTCTTGTCAAAACACAAAATTCAAACTCACTGCCAACAAATCAGTTCCAACTCATAGTGATGCTTCATAACATTTCTGAGGTTGTATCTAGTCATGGAAGGAGACTGTCCATCTTCTTCAAGCAGAAGCACTAACAGACTAGAGCTGCTAGGGACTAAAAACTTTGGGTTGTTGTTGTTGTTTTTAAGTGAGTCGCTTGGGACTCATAGCGACCCTATGTACAAGAGCCCTAAATGCCATTCTATCCTGTGCCAACCTTGATGTCTCAAACACACTCATTTCCACCACTCCACTCACAGAATCGATCCATCTCATCAAGGGTCTTCCTCTCCTGCGCCATCCCTCCACTCTCCTAAACAAGATGTCCCTCTCCAAGGACCAGTCCCTCCTTGCAACATGCCCAAAGTTTGTCAGAAGAAGCTTCAGAATCCTTGACTCCAAGGAGCATTCCGGCTTCACCTTCTCCAGGACAAACCTGTTTGTTCTCCTAGCAGTCCATGGTATATTCAACACTCTTCTCCAGCACCACTGCTCAAAGGCATCAATTCTCTTTCTATCATCCCTATTCACTATCCAATTCTCCGACGCACAGCACATAATTGCGAAGACTATAGCCTGGATCAGGTGCACCTTAGTCTGCAGCCTGATGTCTTTGCGCTTCAGTACTCTTGAGAGGTCCCTCACAGCTGACTCGCCCAATGCAATTCATCTCCTGATTTCCAGGCTGCAGCCAATGCCACCAGAGTTGTCACTGTATACTTGTCTGCAAAAAACAAAACAAAACAAAAAAGCAAATCAACTCAGTAAAGATACAACTGAGGGACATCATGCTGGGTAGAGTAGAGGGACAGCGCAGGAGGGGAAGACCCTCTATGAGGTGGATTGATTCAGTGACTGGGGTAATCGGGATGGGTGTGTCAGAGGCAATGAGATTGGCACAGGATAAAGCACGGTTTAGGGCTGTTGTACATAGGGTCGCTGTGAGTCGCAAACGACTCGACGGCACATAACAACAACAACATCACATGCTAGCAAAATATTATTCAAAATCATTCAGTACATATATAAGGAATTGCCAGAAATTTAGACAGGCTTTAGAAGAGCCATGGCACCAGGGACATGATTGCTGATGTCAGATGGATTCTGGCTGAAAGAAAGGACTACTAGAAGAATGTCTTTTTGTGTTTTATTGACTATGCAAAGGCATGTAACTGTGGATTATGACAAGTTATGGCTGACATTGAGAAGAATGGGGATCCCAGAGCAGTTGATTGTCCTCATGAGAAACTTCTACCTGGACCAGGAGGCTGCTGTGTGAACGTAGCAGGGGAACACCGCATGGCTTGGGATAGGGAAAGGAATATGTCAGGGATGTATTCTGGCTCCATACCTTTTCAATCTATATTCTGAGCAGATTATCCGAGATGCTCAACTCCATGAAGAGGAGTGTGGCATCAGGATTGGAGGGAAACCCATCAATACCTGGCATTATGAAGATGGCACAACTTTGTTTGCTGAGAGTAGGATTTGAAACATTTGTTGCAGAAGATCAAGGAATGCAGCCTTCAGTATGGATTGAGTTTCAATATCAAGAAAAAAAGAAAAAAAGTTCCTTACCACTGGTTCAATAGTCAGTGCCATGATGGATGGAGAGGAGATTGATATTGTTAACAGCTCATCTTGCTTGGATCCACAGTTAATATCCTTGGACAAGCAGCCAGAAAATAAGGGAACAAATTGCAATGGAGGAATCTGCAGTTAGGGACCTTTCCAAATTATAGAGGCATAGTGATGTCAGTTTGAGGACTAAGGCCACAGTTATTCTGTTTAGTAGCTGTGCATCTGAGACCTGGACAATGAATAAGGATGACAGAAAAATAATTGATTTTTTTAAGCTGTGGTGTTGGAGAAGAGCACTGAACATTCCACGGATGGCCCAAAAAACAAATAGATATGTCTTGAAGAAGGTAAAACCAGAGTGCTCTTTGAAGGCAAGAATGATGAGACTTCACCTAACATACTTTGGACATGCTGCTAGGAAGGCTATTCCTTGCAGAGATATGTGATGTTAGGAACGTTGGAGGGTGGTCGAGGGAGAGAAAGACCCTCAAACTGCTGGATTGGCAGGGTGACTGCTGCAATGGTCTTTTGTTTTCCAAGAAGTGTGAAGATGGCCCAGGTCAGGACTGGTTTCAGATCTTTTGTTCATAGGGTCGCTATAAGTCATACTCAACTTGATGGGACCTAACAACAACAACAATGACCAAAAAGTGCTAGTTAAGTACAGTGAAGCACAGTATTGGAGAGGGGAATAACTCGTGAGGGACTACCTAGAGTACTTGTCAATTGTCTTTTAAGAAAACGTGTATTCAAATTTACTTTAATTCATTAACGCTTTTCTCTGAGATGTCTAAATAAGATAATACTCATTAAAACCATTAGATAAACATAAACCAAGAGGAACATGTAAGGAATTGTGGACATTTAGGTTTATCCTAGAGAGGGTGAGACCAGGCTGCTTCTTGGAGGCAAGGATTCTGAGGCTTCAACTGACATACTTCGGACATGTAAGAAAGGACCAGTCCTTGGAGAAGGACATCATGCTTGGGAGAGTGGAGGGGCAGTACAAAAGAGGAAAACCCTCAATGAGATGGGTTGATTCAGTGACTGGAATAATGGGGCTTGGTGTGTCAGAGACAATAAGATTGGCACAGGATAGAGTAGAGTTTAATGCTTTTGTAGCAGGTGATTAGAAAGTACATATAATAACAACAACAACAACAGTAAGATAAAGCTTGTTAATGTTACAAATTTTGAAAGTTTTCACTGTGAGGGAAAAATAGACTTATAAAGGTAAGTGAGTTTGAAAATAGATTTGGGGTAAATGTTAATTAAACATTTTAACCAGCTGTCATACAGTATTATAAAGTTGATTTCAAATAATGGCACTAATTATCTCATTTAATTTTGTAAATTAGGTTATTTATTTTTTAATATAGTGAATTAAATCATACAGGCAATTTTTCAATAACTTTTATTCAGTTGTGTTTCTTATAATTATCTCCATACATTGTCTTATAAAATTGATCATCATTGATCTGTGCCCACTATTATCCCATCTTTTCAAATCACAATTGAATCTTTCCTAATTCTTTTACCCTCTCCATTCACCACTAAATTCTTTGACTTCATTTTTTCCCCTCCTCTTACTCTCAGTTCCTCTGCTTCTTACCCTTTCTTCTTTGTATATCGATACACATCTGTCTAGATATACTGTGTTTAAAATAATGGTCTTACGCAGTGTTTGCCCTTATGTGCCTGAGTGAGTTCATTTAGGATAATGGTCTTTAACCTTTCCAATGTTATACTTGGTTAGTTGGGGTTTTTTGGCTGGTGATTTTTTTTTAAATCTTTGCTCCTGAGTGTAGTATAGTATTCCATCATGTAAATGTACCAGAACTTCTCAATCCATTTGTTTGCTGATGAATATTTGGGCTATTTTCATGTTCTTCTTTAATTGCAAATAATGCTGGTATGAACATTATTGCACGAGTCTTTTTGTGTCTCAGTTCTATTTTCCTAGGGGCATATTCTTAGGAGTAGGATAGCTGGGTGATATGGAATTTCTATTTTCAGCTTTTTTAGGAAATGTCACATAGCCTTCCAGAGTGGTTGTACAATCTTAAAATCTCACTAACAGTATGAAAATGTCAATCTCTCTACCGCCTCTTCAATATTATTTATTGCCCTGTTAAACTTTGTTGTTGCTGTTACTTGGGTGGGATTGTATCTTGGGGGGGATTGTATCTTGGGTAGGATAGTTTTAATTTGGATCTCTTTTCTTGCCAATGATTTGGGTCATTTTTTTCAAATGTCTGTTGGCAATTTGAATGTCTTACTCTATAAAAAATCTTTCCACATCTTTTGCATTTATTATCAGAGTGATGTTTGTTTTTTGTGTTTTTTTTTTTCTTGTGGGGACCCTATTGCATTCTGCAAACATTTGTTATGAGGTCCTTATCTGAGATGTCATTGTCAAATGCTTTTCCCCAGGCAGTACATTTTCTTTTCATTTCTGATGCACACAGTGACTTAATCTTTAGAAAGTCTCCTTTATTGATATTATCTTCTCCTGATTGTGCATATCTGGCTATATTTGCCAGCTTATTTATACTATAAGCTAGGCCTTCTATATTTGGTCCCATTTTGTCTCTTATGATATTTAAGGTTTTGAACTTTATCCCTGGGTCTCTGATCCACCTAGAATTGATGTTTGTATATGATACAAGGTATAGGTCCTGCTTCAGCCTTCTGCAGGTAATAGTCTAGTTTTACCCGCACCATTTGTTGAAGAGATATTGTTTCCCCATTTGATAAGTTTTTGTTTCCTTGTCTAATACCAGGTGCCTACAGTTAGATGGGCTAATTTCTGGGTTTTTGATTCTTTTCTATTGGTCTTTATGCCTGCCATTGTACCAGAACCATGCTGTTTTAATTATCACTGCTGTATAGTAGATTTTGAGACCAGGGAGAGTTATAACTTCTACTTCATTTTTGTTTTTTCAGAAGTGCTTTGCTTATTCAGGGTCTCTTTTCTTTCCAATTAAACTTGCCTGTTGTTGCTTTTTCTATGTCCTTAAATAATGAATTTGATATCTTTATTGAAATTGAACAGTATTAGTTTTTAACAAGTACATTGCTTTTTAGACTGTCATTTTCACATATTGAGTTTTTCTATCCACGAACAAGGAACATTTTTTCATGTCGTTAGGACTAATATTGTTTATTACCATACATCTCTAGTGTCTCTGTTGTTGTTGTGTGCCATCAAGTCAGAACAGCTCTATAGCTGACCCTCTGGTGGGTTCTCAGAAGCAGTTAATGGCATGGGAGGAGACTGCTCATCCTTCTCCCACAGAACAGCTGGTGAATTTGAACCGCATGTCTTTGGGATAGCAATGCAGTTTCTTATCACTACACCACCAGAGCTCCCTACATACAGCATAGGGTAATCATATTCCAGTGTAAATGAAAGTTAGTCAAGAATTATAAAAATAAGGTAAATCATGACTAGGAGGCAAAGTAGGTTTACAGGGACACAAATACTAATTTTATTGGAGCACGTTTTATAACAAAAAGTTTAATTTATAAGTTAAATGGTATACACTTAGCTAGATAGTGTGAATCTTGCTGTTGCAGTGGTTAAAACACTTCATTAAAAGACATTACTCAACGGTTCAAGCCTACCAGATGCTCCATGAGTAAAAGATTTGATAAGGTGCTCCTAGAAGGACTTAGAGATTGAAAATCTGAATAGACCAGTGAAGCCGTTCTAGTGTCACCTACAGAGTCCTCAAGAGTCAGAATCTATTGAATATCCACTGTTCTGTGTTATGTGCATGAAAAATATTCACACTAGTAGAATGAGAAAAATTATAACTATTTCAGAAAAAAGTAATGGTACCTAAGGCAGGAAAACCTTCCCCAATTTGCTCTATTCTCCAAGAGATGATTTGAACTTAAGCTCAAGTTTAAGGAAACTTTCCTTAAGAAAAAAAATTATTAAAGATTATATTTTAGTCCTGTTTAATAAAATTACTCACTGGGTCACATCCCACTAACGAACAAAAACTACTAGCCTTTCAATTTAATACTTCCCTCCCCCCCCCTCCTTTACTTGAGAAGATTCTCACCACTGGACCAATTGACAGCATCAGGATGGATGGTGAAGAGATTGAGATTGTTAACAACTTTAGTAGGCTTGGCTGCACAGTCAACACTCTTGGCAACAGCAGCCAGGAAATTTAAAAGACATATTGCAATGGGAAAGTCTGCTATTGGGGACCTCTCCAAAGTACTGAAGAGCAATGGTGTCATACTGGAGACTAAGGTGCATCTGCTACAGGCCATGGTCTTTGCAATCACTTGTTATACACCAGAGAGTTGGACAATAACTAGGGAGAATAGAAGGAGAATTGATGCCTTTGAGCTGTGGTGCTGGAGAAGAGTATTGAATGTACCATGGACTGCCAAGAAAACAAACAGATTAATCCAGGAGAGGGTTAAACCAGGCTGCTCCTTGGAGGCAAGGATTCTGGGGCTTCATCACAGTCACATTACATACTGCATGTGCAACTTCTGAATCATTAGAAAATCTTTCAGATTTTTCTTGCGTTCAAGTAAAAGTAAGTAAGAATCATGCACACCTATTTTAACTTAATGATAATTTCTACTTAACTACAAACATTAGGAGAAAATATCTTATTTATAATCCAGGAATCAGGTATGGTCAGATTTGTAAACTATCTGTGGCAAATAACATGATGTAAGTAATGTGGAAGAGTGGAAAACATACTAAAGAATAGTTACTTTGTTAAGACGTTCAGTGATTTATAGAAAAATGTTTGCCATCCTAACTTTATTAAAATTCTTACCCACATATATTTTTTAAATTTTTCATTTTCTTCTAGGCATTATCGTTCTTATTTCTCAAGGGAAAACAAGAATAGTCATTTTCAAGTATTTTAGTATTTCAACTAAAATGCTCAAAGTTTCATGATTTATGCTTGCTAATTTACCATACATATTACTATCAGAATAGTATGATAATATCTTGAGAGAGTAGTAGAATAATAATTTGAGGGGGGAAAAGAAGGAAATTTCAGATTTAATATAACCTGTCATAGAAAGAATGTATTAAAAAATAATAAAATTCAGAGGAACATCAAAAGACCTTAGAATAATGTTTATAATTTTAAGAATTTCAGTCCAAACTTAACTGTGCAACTTTTATAGTAGTAGGCCCAACCTATAGTCCAATTGATGTAAACATTTAACACATCACTATTGCTCTGGTGGCCTAGAAGCAAGAAGTTTTGTTTTAATCCCAAAGGCATGGGGTTTGAATCCACCAGCTGCTCCTCAGCAGAAGGATGGAAAATCTTCTCCCATGGGATTAACTCCCTCTGAAAACCCACCGGAGGGTCAGCTATGGGTTGATTCTGACTCAGGTACACAACTAAAACAGTGAAAGCTAGAGAATTTTTACACTCCACAATCCAGTTTACAACTGACTGGGGCCAGTGGGAACACATTTGCTAATACTATCTGAGACAAGGTTCTCATTTAAAAAGTTTACACAGTACTAGAGGGACAAAAGACATGGAAAAATTCTCAAAGAGAAAGACATTCGAAAGGCCAGTAAACACCTGAAGAAATGCTCAAAATCACTGGCAGTAAGAGAAGTGCAAATCAGAACCACAATGAGCTATCCATCTCACCTCTAGTAGCAGTGGCAAAGTTTAGCAAGACAGCAAGCAATAAATGTTGGAGAAAATGTGGTGAGGTAGGAATGTTCATTCACTGCTAGTGGGATTGTAAAATGGTACTTCAACTACAAAGACAGTTTGTTGTTTCCTCAGAAAGCTGAGAACAGAAACTCCATATGACCCAACAATTTCACTACTATGAATATAGCCTGAGGAAACTAGAACTGAGACACAAGCTGACATTTATTTGTACAATAATGTTCATTTACTCACAATTATAAGAACATGGAAACAGCCCAAATGTCCAACCACAACTGAATGGATTGAGAAATTATGGCACATTCATAGAATGGAATACCACACAGCACTCAGGAGTGATGATTTTCAAAAATACTACATAACTTAGAAGAGACTGGAGAGCACTATGCTGAGAGAACAAACTCAGTCTCATAAGGACAAATACTGCATAAAACCATTGTTGTAAAAATAAAAGGATACCTAGTAAAATGTGTATGGGGTTTCAATGGAAAAAGGGATGGGAATCGAGGGGTGAGGATTGGTGGGGGGAAATCGCAGGTTGCACAATTTGGTAAGCAGAGGGAGGAGTGTAAAGAAATCACAAAGATCTGGTGGGGACCTAAATAGACAAGGTGATGCTGGGCATGGTCCAAAGGTGATTAATTTTATGAAACCAATTGGAGAGATGAGATGGACTGGCATGGGGCATTTTGAGTCTGATGACCATATGATATATTACTCTGGAGATGAAAAGACAAGGAAAAACGGAGTTGCCTTTATAGTAAAAAAAGTTATTTCTAGATCCATCTTGAAGTACAACATCGTGAGTGACAGGATCATATCCATACGCTTACAAGGAAGTCCAGTAAATACCAC
>NW_006399908.1:6175160-6177928 GCF_000299155.1 Elephantulus edwardii
GGAGGGACAGCGCAGGAGGGGAAGACCCTCTATGAGATGGATTGATTCGGTGACTGGGGTAATCGGGATGGGTGTGTCGGAGGCGGTGCGGTTGGCGCAGGATAGAGCAGGGTTTAGGGCTGTTGTGCATAGGGTCGCTATGAGTCGGAAACGACTCGATAGCATATAACACCAACAACAACAACAATATATGGGAATAATTGTTTGAAACATGATGTCAACGAAGGAAGTTGTGAGGGGAAAATGTGCATAAAAATAAAATGCTAATTATACTTTATTACTTATAAACATTTGGTTTGATTTAATGTTAAAACCCTCCAAACCATTGCCAGTTTATTATTCATGGAAACTTTCCATTGTGTTTCTGAGGCTTTAAATCTCTGCAGAAAGACTATTCTGCTTAGATTTGGCAGTTTGACACATTAGGCACTAGGGTGCACACGCGTTTGCACTTGTGCACGTGTGCATACACACACACACCCCCCCACACACACACACATCCTTAAAATCCATTGCCATAGAATCAGCTCCAGGACTGTAGTCTTTCTAGAAAGATAGTGCTCGTCTTTCTCTTTTTGAGCAGTTCATGGACTCTTAAGCACAAAGTTTTGGCTACAACTCACTACATACTTTACCACCAGTACTTTATGACACTGGAGGCATAAGCATGTACAACCTCAGAAACATGACAGAGGGAAATTGTAGGTCAGAATCTATTTAAAGGCAGTGTCTGGTTGGTTAACCGGAATATCCTCTTAAACATTACCAGTCTTACAATGAAAAACAATTTTTTTGGATTGATAGAACTGATAGAATTGCTTTTAATTGTTAAAGTAAATGGAAAAGGAGATAAGATATCCTCACATATGTTTTAATGCATTATGTTTACATGGTCATTATGGACTTCATTCCCTTCCATTTAGGAAAATGAAGAATATTAAATTTGCCTACTTCATTACCAAGCATAAGAATGTTAGTATCTCTTCCTGAAAACATTAGAAGTGGGAATATTAATATATCTTAAATTCTTATAATTGACTTTAGAATACAAGTCCTAAAGATTATTTTTTTAAAAGTATGTTGTTGTTGTTGTTGTTAAGTGCCGTCAGTAGGTGACTCCTAGCAACCCTATAAACGAAATTCCTGACATTTGTGTGCATGACTTTCATCCTTTCTCCAGGTTCATAGGGTTTCCCCGAGGCAAGCTGTTTATGGAAATGGATGCCACTCCTGCTTCCAAGCTTGTCTTAATCAGGGAGCTCCAACAAACACCGTGGGTAACTTTTATTGCATTTGACACATCAGTGTCACAGTGGTCAGCTTCACAGCGACCACAAGTTACCTCTGTACAGCAAATGGACACACCAGGGCTTTACAACCTAGAAGAATGTTTGACCAACAACAATTTAAAGCAGGCCTTAGTGCCACGGATTAGAGTCACCCACCTTTGGCTTGGTAGCATTGCTTTCGGTCCACTAGGCCAACGGGTCTTTCTCTATGTTGTTAATTGTCATCGGTAGGTGATTTATAAACAACCCTATGGGGAAAAAGTATATATTATATAATTAGGAACAGTGAAATTTAGTAAGGCAATCACATGACCAAATCTACATTTCCCTTGACATGAACATCATAAATACCAGATGTTCTCTCAGTTGGGACAATTTCTTTACAGAAGTTCTAACTTCAAACTTATTTCATGACTGAGAAAATTTAAGAACATTTCAATATTAACCATTGGCATTTTGTTTTATCAGATTCTTCGATGTTTACTATCAGAAAATGTTTAGAATGCTTAATTGCCATTGGAGTCATTGGCCAGAGCAATCAAACAAAGTTTTCTAAATCTTAGGAGCAACTCATTAAAACTGAACTTGGAAAGAGCTGGCAAAAGCTGCATTACAGCAGCGTGATAAATAATAAATAAGTTATTAAAGCAGCAATGATCACATTTCTTCATCTGGCTCCACAACGCAAGAGCAAAGGGACACATAATGCTAATGACTTATAGGAAATTTAAACCTCCTAAAAGGAAATAGAGTGCATAAATGAGCACAACATCATATATCTACTGAGCTTACAGTCACGTGGGAAATCACCAAGACAGTTATTTAGAGAGATTTAAAGGGGATTTGCAAATTCCTTGTGAGCATCAAGGATAAAGCAACAATTCGGGCCAGGAGTATCACCAAGAAGATAACTGTAGTTCTCTAACTTCACAATATAACATGATTACTTGAAAAGAGTAAGGGGAAGATGGTATCCCCTAGTCGATTTCAAATGAGAAGATAATAAATTCTTGAAAGCTTCATATTTAATTCAAAGCTGAATGTATTGATTTCTTCAGTAAGTTTTAAAAATACGCTAATCTATTCTTTATGAGTCCCACTAGAGATGTTATCTTGGCATAGAGGTATTTCTGGGGAAATTACTTTAGTCATTTCTTTAAGTTCAAATACACAGCTAATATTGACATCTAAAAGAGCATATTAACAAACATTTTGATGGGCAAAGGAAGAAGAAAATTTCATTTTTACGGCAAGTTTTCTGAAACACAAAACATGAGTTTATCTCCTACTTTGCATTTCTTCCCTTCTTTTGGCATCTGTCCACTCTAGTGCAACTTTCAGAGTCACTTCTGACATCAATTTTGGTCTTTTCTTTTGTTCCTCTCTTTGCAATGACTTTCTGCTTTTTTCGTGCATGTCATTCCACAGCTTTTCTGGTCTATGGTCATTAATTAGTATTCAGTGCATCAAATTTATTTT
>NW_006399908.1:6178822-6180025 GCF_000299155.1 Elephantulus edwardii
ATTGAAGCAGATGAGGGAAAGAACAGATTAGAAGTGATATATGATTGAGTATTATGGTTAGCACAGGAATCCAGAATTAAGGTTATAGAGAAGTGTACTAGGGGTGGAGGGGGGGTGGGGGGGAAGGGACGTGGGAATTGTATACTAATGAAGGAACTATTTTTCTTTTTTTTTTCTTCTCTTCAGAGGGGGAAGCGAGCTGGTGGGGAGGGGTGGGAAGGGAGAAAATTGTGGCAGTGAATGAATGGAAATCCAAAACCTCTGTAAAAAAAAAAATTATAAAAAGAAAAAAAAAACAAAACATGAGTTTAACGATATTTAATTACTCGGATGCTTTACAAATGAATCTCAATTATAGATACCTGGGAAAAGATGGTACGTAAATGAAATTAAATTCATTTTTAATAAAAATATGAAAGATGATTATCATTGAAATATTTGAGAAAACAGAAGTAGAATAGATGAGTAAGATACATTTAAAGTTGTTGTTGTTGGGTGCCACTGAGGCACCTATGATTCTCAGTGACCCTATGAAGAACAGAGTTGACCTTGCCCTAACATTTTGAGCTGTCTTCGGGATCTCCGATATGCGTATTGTTATAGTCACTGTCACAATTCATATTGTTCTGAATCTCTCCTTCTTTCTCCCACCCTCCACCTCTCCTAGCATGATATGCTTTCCAAGAACTGGCCTTTCCTGCCAACATGCCTAAGTTATATGAGACAAGGTTTTACCATCCTTGAAGCCCCTAGCTTATACTTCCGTCAAGACAGACTTGATAATTCTTTTGTCAGTTCACGTGATACATCGTTCTCTTCTCTAACAGTACAACTACAAGAAGAAATAAACACCCACAAATAATTTGGTAAATACTTCTCAAGTTTCATTTCAAACTTATTTCTTTTAAACATATAGAATGGAATTACTTATTATTATATATGGTGCACCTGATCCAGGCTATGTTGTTGTTGTTGTTATGTACCATTGAGTCATTTGTGACTCATAGTGACCCTATGTACAACAGCCCTAAACCCTGCTCTATCTTGTGCCAATTGCATGGCCTCTGACACACCCATCCCGATTATCCCAGTCACTGAATCAATCAATCTCATAGAGGGTCTTCCCCTCCTGTGCCGTCCCTCCACCCTACCAAGCATGATGTCCCTCTCCAAGGACCTGTCTCTCCTTACAACATGTCCAAA
>NW_006399908.1:6181649-6182220 GCF_000299155.1 Elephantulus edwardii
GGAGAGAAAGACCTTCAATGACATGGATTGATACAGTGAGTGGAGTGGTAGGAATGAGTGTGCTTGAGACAGTGAGATTGGCACAGGATTGAAGGGCATTGAGGGCTCTTGTACCTAGGGCTGCTATCAGTTGCAAGAAATTCGATGGCACATAACAACAACAATTGTATATGGATGTGAAAATATTCATATATTATAATGCACATCAGTAAATGACAACATTAATTAAACTATTTTTATGAAGTTTCTTATTTTTGTCAACAGTGTAAACCATTTTCCATAATTTGGGGTAAGTTTTTTAGGTTGTTTTGTTTTGTTTTCCTGTTACCTAATGAGAGAATAACACTGAAAATTGAGATCAAAGCTATTATTTCAAAATACTAAAAATCTATGTATGTATGCATCAGGGATACATCCTGTCTCCACACCTTTTCAATCTATATTCTAAACAGATCATTAAGGAAACAGGGTTTTATGGGGAGGAATGTGGCATCAGGATTAGAAGAATACTCATTAACAACTTATTTTTTATTAATTTTTATTAAATTTTATTAATTGTAATAAACATTTA
>NW_006399908.1:6182477-6189439 GCF_000299155.1 Elephantulus edwardii
TAGGAAACACATAGACTATTATGGAGATTTATTTTGGAATTTAGATGTACTGTTATCAATTGTGTTTAGCCATGCATGTTTCATATCCTTGAAGACGTAACATGGAATCATTAACAGCTTATGTTATGCCAATGACACAACCTTACTTGCTGAAACTGAAACTGAAGACCTTAAGTGTTCGTTTGCACAAGATCAAGGACTATTGTACTTGAAGTTTTACATCAAGAAGACAAAGATTTTTACCATGGGGCCAATTGGTAGTACTATGATAGATAAAGAAGAGATTGAAGTTGATAACAGTTACAGCTTGCTTGGCTCCATAATCAACACTCTTGCTACCAGCAGTTAGGAAACCAAAAGATGAATTACATTGGGAAAATTTGCTGTCAGGGACCTCTCCAGAGTACTGAAAAACAACGATATCAGTCTAGAGACTAAGATGTTCCTTATTAAGCCCATGGTCTTCACAATTACTTGTTATGTTTCAAAGCACTGGACAATGACTAAAGATGACAGAGGAAGAATTGATACCTTCAAATTGTGATGCTGAAGAAGAGGCTTGAACATACATGAACCACCAAGAAAACAAATAGGTCTGTCTTGGAGATGGTGAAACCAAGTATCTCCTTGGAGGCTAGGATTTTGAAGCTCTGTCTCACATACTTTGGGCTTATGGCCTGGAGAGACTGGTCCTTTAAGAAGGGCATGCTTGGAAGGGTGGAGGGACAGCTCAGGAGAAGAAGACCCTGGCTAGATGGATTGATGCAGTAACTAGGACAACGGAGTTGATGTGTCAGAATTACTAAGACTGGCTCAGGACAGAGCAGAGTTCAGAGCTGCTACAAATAAGGTCGTTATCGGTTGCAGGCAACCTGATGGCACATAACAACACCAACAACAATGTACTTAGTTATTTTACAAATTTACACAGATATATTAGAATATACTGAAATAGAATCTTCAAGGCAATGAGTAAGTAGTTAAACTTAAGCAAATAAACTTGAAATTAACAACTAATTAAAAATAATTTTTGGTTTAAATTCGATTTAATTTTTAAATCAAAAGTGAACAATGCTCCATGAGATGTACAATTTGTTGGGTGGGAGGAATAAGAGAAATTGGAAGAATCTGTTCTAGAAAACAATGTATTCAAATTTTGTAAATAAACTAGTATAATAATAAAAAAGTAATTAAAAAAGTGAACAATATATGTGCTAAACTATATTTTCCCTTGTGATTAAGACTTCTTTTTGCTAATTCTGTACAAATTTATACTTTTTGTAATTATTAATCATATTATCTTAGTAATAAGCCTTACTTAAAAAATGCATTTTCTATTAATAGACACTCGTGTGTATTTAATTGAATATGGTTCTACTTCTACAACACTATTTTATCAATGAATGTGTTTCTGTATTTTGTTCTGATTACTATTTGGTCTGTGTGTCTGTACATGTAAAGGAATTTGAGAAATCTAAGTATATACAAATTTCTTTTAAAATCACAGCAATATGAAAGATTCATTTGAAAATAATTTCAATAAATAAATTACAACTATCAATTCATAGGATCAAACTTTTCTTGTTCTATACTCTTGGTCAGAACAGAGCTTTAAACTAACCGTCCAGTGAGTTTTCAGAGCCTGATAATTTCAAGGAAGGAGATTGACTATCCTTCTCCCCCAGGGCAGCTGGTGGATTTGAACCACATGCCTATGGGATTGGAGCACAGCTTCTTACTACTAGGCCAGAGCTCAAGATCTCTGATTAAATCATACTACCTCTGGTGGCCCAGTGGTAAGAATCAGTGTTGCAATTGGAAAACAAGTGGTTCAAATCTGCCAGCCCTTCCAAGGGAGAAGAATGGGAAAATCTCCATGTATTAACTGCTTCTGAAAAACCACTGGAAGGTCAATTATGTGTTGGTTCTAACTGAGAGTATAAATGTACACAATACTTTCAATCTTCTGTAAAGACCATGTGTTTCCTTTTCTCTATTCATTTTCCCTTTTATTTAAATATCTATTCATTGAGAAGAGCTTACAGCCCCAAAACAAGTAGAAACAACACAACAATAAAAGTACCAGATGTTCAGGCTAGGTTTAGAAGAGGCATTAATGGTTATCCATGGTGGACAGTGTTTGGTGGTGCATCCACGTATGTAATAGCTTACGTCCAGAAGCCCTATGAACCTGGAAACAGCACTTAACAACAATAACACCAACATAGAGGGAGACCAGTTGGCCTAGTGGAGAGAAAGTGATGTTACCAAGCCAAAGGTGAGTGGCTTCTAACCCACGGCCCTCGGGCCTGTTTTTCATTGTTTATGTTTAAACATTCTTCTAGGTGGTATAGCCCTGGGTGTGTCCACTTGCTGTACAGTGGTAACTTGTGGTTTCTGGGAAGCTGAACACTGTGACATGATGTGTCAGTTGTGTTAATGGTCACCCATGGCTGACTGTGTTTGGCGGCACTCCCCAATTAAAACAAGCTTGGAACCAGGAATGGCATCCATTTCAGTAATAACTTGCCTCTGGAATCCCTATGAACCTGGAGAAAGGATGGAAGTCACACAACTGTTGAGGACTTTTCATAGGGTTGCTATGAGTCGCCTACAACTTGACGGCTCTTAACAACAACAACATGGTTCTAGGGATATTCCCGCTAACGTTAGATGGATCTTGGCTGAAAGCAGACAATAATGCAGGAATGTCTACCAGTGTTTCATTGACTGTGCAAAGGCATTTGACTGTGTGGATCACAACCACTTGTGGCTAATTTTAAGAATAATAGGAATCCCAGGACACTTGATTGTGCTTTTGAGAAACTTATATTTGGACCAAGAAACAATCATCAGAACAGAATGAGGAAACACTGCATGGTTCAAAACCAGAAAAAAAGAATACTCCAGGCATGCATCCTATCTCCATACCATTTCAGTCTATATGTGGAACATATCTGGTAGGCTGGGCTCTATGGGTAGGAAAATGGCATCAGGACCAGAGGAAGACTCATCAATAACCTGTGTTACACAGATGACACAAACTTGTTGAAACTGAGCAGAACCTGAGACATTTTCTTCAGAAGGTCAAAGACTGCAGCTGTAAATACAAATAGAAGCTCAACATCAATAAAATAAAGATTCTCGTCACTGGGCCAATTGCAGCATCATGATGGACTGTGAAGAGATTGAAATTGTTAACAGCTTCCACTTGCTTGGCTCCTCAAACAGCACTCTTGGTACCAGCAACCAGGAAACCAAAATATGAATTGCATTGAGAAAATCCGCTATCAGTGAACTTTCTAGAGTACTAAAAAGTAATGATGTCAGTCTAGAGACTAAGGTGTGCCTGATTCAGACAACTGTCTTTGCAATTACTTGCAATGCATAAGAAAGTTGGACAATGACTAAGGAGGATGGACGAATTGATGCCTTTGAGGTTTGGTGCTAGAGAAAAACATTAAATATACTATGGACTGCTAGGAGAACAAACAGGTTCATCCTGGAGATGGTGAAACCGGGCTTCTTATTGAAGGCAAAGATTCTGAAGGTCTGTCTGACATATCTTGAGCATCAGTCCTTAGAAAGGGACATCATTCTGGGGAGCGTGGAGGGACAGCACAAGAAAGGAGGGTCCTGGATGAGATGGATTGGCTCAGGGACTGGGGTAATGAAGGTGGGAGTGTCGGAGATGTTGAAGTTGGCACAGGATAGAGCAGAGTTCAGAGCTATTGTACATAGGGTTACTATGAGTTGTGAGTGACTAGACGGCACTTAATAAAACAACATTCATTTAGAAGAATGGGAATCCCAAAATGCTTGATCATGTTCATGTAAAACCTAAACCTCGACCAAAAGCTGTTGTACAACAAAACAAGTGAGCATTGCATGTTTAAAAAAAAATAAAAATGAGTATGTTAGTTATGTATTCTTTCTTCATACTTTTTCAATCTTTATGTTTAATAGGACATTTTAAAAAGCTGTACTTTACCAAGAAGAATGTGGCGTCAAGATCAGGGAAAAGTAGCATCTTGTGTTGTGTAGAAAACACAACCTTGCTCACCAAAAGCGAGAAGAACTTGAACACCCGCTGCGGTCAGGACCAGCACCGTCATTACAGTTTCCATTTCAACATCAAGAAAACGGAAATCCTCATTCTCTAAAGAGTAGGCTGCATCATGATAGATGGAAAAAGACAGAAGTTGCTAATGATTTCACCTTGTTCGTATCCAAAATCAGGATCCTTGGCACCATCAGTCAGGAAATAAAAAATATGAGTTGCAATGGGGAAAATATGGTTTTAAGACTCCTCCAGAATGCATGGGTCAGTTCCACCTCTATGACAATGGGGTTTGAGTTATATTTTATTTCCTTCTATAAACTAATCTCAATTTATTCATAAATGGAAATTTATGGATAAATTTATGCATTTTAATTCATAAGTGGATATTTTTTTAAAAAATAGGTTATTATTGTTAGGCGCTTTCAAGTTGACTTTGACTCATCGTGACCCTATAAGCAACCCATCTCGACCATTCTGCATCATCCTCACTTATCTCTGCTCAGGCTCGTTGTGATATTTATGGCCTCAGTCTATCTCATTGAGGCTCTCCTTCTCTTTCACTGATCCTCTACTTTTGCCATCATAATGTTACTCTCTAAGGCCTAGTTCCTTCTTAAAATATTCACAAAGTAAATGAGAGGAAGTATCATCAGCCTTGCCTCTAAGGAGAACTCTGCCTATACTCCCTCCAAGACAGATTTATTTTTATTGCTTGAGGGAAGATTGTCACAATTCCCCTATGCCTGACCTCTAGACCTGGAGGAGGCCTGTGTTTTAATGAGGTTCAACCATACCCTCATAAGTTGTTAAGGCCTGTTAAGGCCCTGGGCCTGATCACGTTCTGACAGGATCCTGTCCCCAAATTCCTTAGAAAACGACCATCTCCCTTAAATCTTCCTAATAGCCTAAATAAATAATAAATAAAAGGAAACTGTCTTTAAAACTGTTCATGAGGCTATGGGTCTGTGGGCTGGCCTGGGGCCTGGGGACTTGGACTCTCCCTCCACTCTGGAAGTCAGCTACTGGCTGGTGGTGGTCTTGATGATGGTTTCGTCTTGATGACATTCAGGCAAGGGAAGTTTCTGGGGTCCTTTTTGTTGTGTGTTATTGTGTTTTGTTTTTCCCCTCCCTCTAAAGTGGGTCGTGAGCCTTAGACTAAGGGTAAAAAGGTTGAGCCCTGCTTGAGGCTGTGGCTATAAAATCCTGAAGGATTAATTTTAGAAGAATAATTTTAAAAGACACAGCAATCATGTGTCTATTTGTTGTACTGAACAACTTGGAGTTACTCGTGAGTGGCATCCACTTCTTAAACCACGTGCCTCTGGAAACTATGGACTTGGAGAAACAATGAGTTATGGAAAGGCATTAGATCTTTCATTCACAGAGTCACTATAAGTCGACCTCGACTCGATGGCAATCAACAGCAACAACAACATATATGATGCCAAAACCCCTGGAATTAAAGGTCCTGTCATAAAGCCGAAACCTCCTCCTCTCCACTTCTCAAAAACTGGCCAAGAAAGAGAGCAAGGCCACACTCTGAGCTTACTAACAGCTAAATGGCATCAAGTCGTGACCTGGAACTTAACAGCCCTCCAAGAGCAGCTATTTGCAGCCTCATTGCTTTATCAGTGAAGCTGGAGTCTGCCCAGACGCCTGGTTAGTATAAATTGTACCCTCTGGAGTAGTCCTAATATCTCCCTCACCATCTCTTCTTTCTTTCCTCCAGCCACTCCTTCAGGTCACAAAGAGCATTTGCCTTTTGAATCAGACAGCACCCAACACCTTTCCCAATTCTCAACCGCCTAAGGCTGCTCCTTCAATTTAGGTGAGAGCCCAAGAACACTCTCTTAAGCACCTAGGAACTGACCGTTCTCCTTTCTCTATTATCCCTCTTCTTCCGCTTGGGTCTCGGAACCCTCTTTTGATACCTGATCAGGATCTCTATATATGGCTGAGTCTCTGGCAGGGGAGACATCCTACTGCCGGTTTCTCAACATTCAGCTTCTCCTTTACCTCAGAAGGCTGGCCTTGTGTCCCAGAGGATAGTCCTTTGTTCTGCCTCCTCTAAAACTCATACATCTTTGACATTATGGCTAATTTAAAGTATAAAAGGCTTGTCCACTTATATATTCAAATTTTGTAAATTTGGCACATCCAATCCATCCATCATTCAGGACATAAACAACACAATGTCAAATGATCAGACGTTTCCTATGCCAAAACTTTCTTAACTATCCATTCTCACCCCTCTCTCTGCTGATTCTTCTTATGCTTTCTGATTCTCATAACTAACCTTTCCAGTTAAAAGAGAACATTAAGACAAAGTCCCCTGCAACTAAAATGTCACCCTCTTCCTTTTTCAAACTTTACTCAGCATGTGAAACATTATCCCATTCCATTTCTGACCCCAACATAGCAGATGACCCCTCATACTATCCTCTTTCAAATGGTGCCAGTTCCCCCAAAGACTACAGACAAAACATTACGTACAAGTCAACCAAATCCCTCTACATCTTCTCTCTCACCAAAACTCCTTCCACACTCCCTGCTCTTTTGCCATGTATGACACAAAATTCAGCCAACCAACCCCCAAAATATATAAAATCTTCCCTTCATTCTCTTTCTTGCCAAGCCTCATTTTAATGTTTTCAAAGTGAATTTTGATACACAGGAAAGTCTTAAACCATAAAAGAGTAAATAAAAACAAGTATTTACTATTTCTTCTGTTCTGACTAATTTTCTGTACCGATAACCCAATGTTTCAAAGGACCCCCGAACCGCTGGTCCTGTTCTGTCCCGAGTGGACGGCGAAGACCCAAGACTCCAAGACACCGGCTTGATGCAACAGCAAGAGATAAGAGGTTTATTGCAGAGCTCCAGGCCGACTCTTATCTCT
>NW_006399908.1:6194604-6202027 GCF_000299155.1 Elephantulus edwardii
TTTAACCCTCTCTAGGATGAATCTGTTTGTTTTCTTGGCAGTCCATGGTACATTCAATACTCTTCTCCAGCACCAGAGTATCCTCCCTAGTCATTGTCCAACTCTCTGATGCATAACAAGTGATTGCAAAAACCATGGCCTGTACAATTTTGCTGTTTTTCTTCTTCTGACAAGAAATGCAAAAAAATATTAGTAATCCTAAACACTAGGTTGATAATATAAATGCTATTAATCCACATCCAACAGATAAAGCTTAGGCAATTCCCAAGATAGACCCATTTTAAAACTGTCAATTAAAAAAAAAAACACACACACAACCAAAAAAAAACCCTGTCAATTAAAAGAAAAAACCTAGGGATAAGAGATAAGATGCTAGAGATTGCATGAAAATTTCTCTCACAGAAAGAATAAGAAATATTCAAGTGATACTAGAAATTAAATTAGCAGAAATAACACCAAATAAAGAGCACCGATATAGGCTAGCAGAAATAATGGGGGGGAAATCATTAACTTAGACCTGAATCTCATGAAGAAAGAATAGTGATAAATTCCCATTTCATAAGTTCGTCTTCAAAAAAAGCTTCAGAAAAAAAATACAATAAAAAGCAATAAACACACCACCTTAGGTTCCCAGTATAATGCAAATAAACTTGTGACTGTTGCTATTTCAGTGTTCAACAATAGATACTTGTAATAGGAAAAGAAGGACTAGCTAAAAGCCAAATTTCTTAAAACTCCTGTGACAGAAAATTTAAAATCCTCGTCCATTTCATCCATCAGATGTGCCAAAAAGCCCTGATTACAAAGCTCTTGCTTCCAGTGTAGAAAGCTGGTCACATAAGCCGTGAGTGTTTCAAAGGGCTACAAGAGAGTAAAGGGGCAGCAGGAAAGCCTCCTGCCACTTGGTTTCAGTGCAAATCCCTTAAACATCTGGCCCATGAATGCCCCAAGCATGTTTCCATGGCTGAAGAGCAAATGGATGGTGGGGCCCTGGCTCCCTTAGGGCTGTTACAAGTGACCAGTATAACATCCATGCGCCTAGGAGAGCGGTGAGTAGGCATGAAAGTTACTGGTTTCTTCTCAATGCTGGTGTGAGTTATTCGGTCTTAGTCTTTGCAGAAAGTTTCTTTCCTCACCCTCTACTTTCTTACTCTTGCACACACTTAGAAGAGTCCTATAAAGAGAGATTAAACTCTCCTATTAAACTGTATATATAATAGAATATTATTTCCCATAAATTTCTAGTTATATCTGAAACCCCTGTACTTATATATAAAACACCCACAAAATACAACTTACTGTCAAAATTAATGTCCAATTCCTATTACCCCAAAGATTCAAATAATAGTAAAAAGTAGTAATTCAATGCCAGTGAGCCTCAATATGCCTCCAGAGTTAAAAAGTAAATAGCCAAATATTTAAGCTAGTACTTAACCTTCAATAGCTGCAAAAACGTCGCTGGTAAAAATAGCATTAAAACTAAGTGCAGGATGTTGTTGTTGCTGTTAAGTGCCAACAAGTCGCGGGTGACTCACAGTGACCCTATGAAGGAGAATCCTCGCTTGGGTGCCTTTCATCCTCTCTCCAGGTTCATACGGTTTCCAGAATCAAGCTATTATGGAATTGGATGCCACTCCTCCTTACAAAGTGCCGGATATTCTTTTTAAAAAAGCTGGTATCATTTTTCTCCTGAAAATACAAGGTTATACACAAACCACTTATGCCCATCCAAATAACCATTTTTCGCAGAGAATTCCCCTCATACTCTTTAAAAAAAAATGAATGTTTACAGAGACTTTGGATTTCCATGCATTCATTGTTGCACTTTTCTCTCTGCCCATCCTCCCCCAATTTGCTCTTTTCTTTGAAAAGTAAAAGAAAAAATTCTTTCATTGTTATACAATCCCTCCCACCAAGTCCACTCCACTGTGCTGCCTTCATTCTGGACTCCTGTCATGACAATAATGCCTAATCATATATCTCTTTTAAACTATTCTCTTCCTCATCTGTTTCAATACACTATACATTATTCATCCTCTCTTTCTCATTCTCCCTCCCCACCCCTATGCCAGTCTTCTTTTATAACAGTGTCTTTATTGCAGAAATTGTCTTTTTGTGACTGAGATATTTTATTCAACATAATGTCCTCCAGGGTCACCTATTTTATATAGTATTTAATGAGTTCCTTGTTCTTCAATGCAGCATAGTATTCCATTGTCTGAATATACCAGAGATTCTCTATCCATTGTTTGTTGATGGGCACTTAGGTTGTTTCCAACTCTTTGCTGTTGTGAAGAAAGCTGCGATAAAAACAAGTGTGCCTATATCTCTTGCAAGGTCCTTATCCAATCCTTCCCCTCCCTCTAACCAACTCCTACTCCAGAACTGCCGGATGGCAAGACCAGTGGAGAACGTCCATCACCCTAACCTACACCATATACCAAACTCTTTCACCCAGTCGAATGTCACCAAACCTAACCCAGCATCTCTCTGCTTTCTACTTAAGAAGAAGTCTGCAACATCAACACGTGCACTCTGTGCTCACTTCGGCACCACATATATGAAAACTAGCACTATGCTCTCTTACAGACTACCCCATCTACTCATCTCTTTCCACATCACCCAACTTTAAAAGGCTTGCCTTAGAGAAATCAATACCTTCCACCAAAAACACCTCTCTTCAACTCCTCACCCTAGTCCAGTATACTTAACTGCTTCTTTCAGGTCCCGTGAGCAGGAAGTTACAAGAGATTAGGTCTCTGCTTCGCCTGCAGAAACACTGTCTACTCCTACCTGCTCACCAACTGGACTCGGACATCCACTCTAGGCAACTTACTTCCTCTTATTTTGTTCATAGCCAACTTCGAATTAATTACCTATCCTCTTAACCAGCACCTCAAATACAGAAAAAAAAAAAAAGACATCATACGGTCCATCCCTTTAGTGGCCATCCTGAGAATACTAACAGGAGCTGGCATCTCCCAAGAAAAAATCCCACCATCTTTCCCATGCTCTCCATGAGCCACTAGACAATATTGCAGCTCAGCTTGTGCAGACTGAGACCAAAATGACTCCCTCACAGCAATTGTACTACAAGACAGAAAAGAACTTTATCTGTTATCCATAGAAAAAGGTAGCCTCAGCCTGTTCTTCTGAGAAGACTGTTGTATTTATTCCAAAAAATCAGAAACACTTAGAAAAGGAACAAAGAAATAAACAACAACAAAAAGCAAACAAACTGCAAACGCCCTGAATAGAGAATCAGGAATCAAGCAGTAACTAGGATTTCCTCCCCTGGTGACTCCCCATCCTAATTCCCTTTCTGGTTGCCCTCCTTCTTTTAACTCTTGTTCGTTGTTTTAAAAATCTCTTTCAGAAAATTTTAATAGAACACTTCACAGCCATCTCCCAAATGACCACCCAGGAATGGGTGAAAATGATGCTCCTCCTTCTGACCTTATGAGGAACCAACCCCAACACCCCTAATGTCTCCCCAGTCTAGCAGGAAGTAGCCAGAGACAACTCCAACCCTGCTCACTCTACCCTTTAATGTCTGGAATGGAGGAAGACTGTCCCAGTTCCCCTAGACCTGACCCCTAGGCCTGAGCATTCCTTAAATAGGCCTATGTTTTAATAAGGCCTGATCATATTCTGACAAGGTGACTAGATGATCAGATCCTGATAAGGCCCTGGGCCTAATCACATACTGACAGGAGCCTTGCCCCAAATTCCTAAGCCAACTACCATCCCCTCTCAATCTCCTTACTTAACAACTTCTATAAAAGGAAACTGTCTTTTCCTGCCTGCACAATATCCTGATCTTCTCTGTCAGCAATCACCTGGCATCCCTATCAGGCCACTTAATAAAGGCCAGTTCACTTCTTGAGACCACCTTCTCTCTCTCTCTCTCTCTCAACTCTTCCCCCCCCCCCGCCAACAAAGACTTTCTCCAAGGACTGGACCCTCCTGATAATATGTCCAAAGTATGTAAGACAGACTTTCAAAGTCTTTGGAATGTTCGGTAAACTTTTGGCCAACACCACAATTCGAAGGCATCAATTCTTCTCGGTCTCTTCATTCATTCCCCAAATTTGAGATGCACAGGAAGCAGTTGAAAATATCATCTCTTAGAGTAGCCATACTTAGTCTTTAAATTGACATCTTTATCTTTTGACACTTTGGGTGGTCCTTGACTTTTCCCAATGCAGTGTCTTTTGATTTCAGACTAAAACCAAAGATGCTGACTATGGATCCAAATTAAAATGAAATGGCTTACAAGGTAAAACTCTCTATCTATTATAATGCTGCCTTATAGGTCAAGTGGTGAGATTTTTTTTGTTGTTGTTGTTTTCTTGATGGAACCCATATTGAGGGATATAGTCTGATCTTCTGCAGTAAGGGTTTCAAATCTTCACTTTGTATAAGCTAGACTATGCCATTTGCATAATGCAAGTTATTGGTTAATCTTCCTCAAATCCTGATGCCACATTATTCTTCACACAGAATAAAGTACTATTTTTCATTTATATATAAAGGAAAAAGCTAACAGCTAAACATTTGTCTAAACTGTAAGTTTGTCATTTGATCCAAACTCATTCAGAAGCACTTCAGAAAAACCTTATGTTCTATTGTTAAAATGACTTTGAAAACATAATAAAGTACAGTGGGACATTTTGTGTGTGAATAAAATAGGTAGTTTATCCAAATTCCATTCAGTTAAAGAGTAAAAATGCAAAACATTAATTGTTGTTGTTGTTGATTGCCTTCAAATCGAGCATGACTCATAGCGACACTATGAACAAAAGGCTAAAGCCTCTCTTCGACTATTGACATTTATCAAAGTTCATAGAGTTTCCGGAGGCATGTTGTTAAGGGAGTGGATGCCACTTCTGCAGTAAAGATATAAATGATAACTTAATGGCTATATTTGTAAATCTTATGAAAAAATGTAAAAATTCTCCTAATTAGCTTTAGTTGAAGAGAATATGTATATGTTGAAAAATAAAAATATAAGATTGGGAAGAAAATGTGGAATCAGAAAATAAGAGATGAAGATATTTATGCTAATTAAAATAATAAACACAGACATAAGGGCTGCATTTTCATATTTATAAGTTAATCCCTCACTAGTTAAATGAAGTCAATACATTAAGTATAAACATCTTTAAGTAACATAAATGCCCTAGGAAGGATTTATAATAAAGTGTTGGCAGTTATTTGAAATTGCCTGAATATATGTTAGTTGGCATTAGCATAAGTAAATTGCTTCTATTCTAGAATTCGCCTTGAAGCCATTTGTGAATTTGATAATTCCCTATCCTCTAATATTCAATTCATATTTAAATGAAAAATGAGAAGAAAACCATGTCTGTTTCTCCTGGGTATTCAAGCATGTTGATGGACTTATAACTATAGCAGATAATACTAATTGCCATTATGTAATTACTGTGTATCAAATTCCCTGCAATTAAAAACAGAGACTTCAACCGGTTAACCAAAGAAGACAATCAACTATAATACTTGATCTCCTTTTGGTTTATTATTACAGTATTTTATTATGGAAATCACCAACAGAGCAGATTAAAGTGTCCCCAGATAATACACAAGCTGGCACCAACTAACATCTCTTTTCATGGCAAGGATCCCTTTCTAGCACAGAAAAAGAAATTATCGTACTTTATAGTGAGGCTTCTTAATTTCTCTTTATCCAGGAAAATATCTCTTAATTATACCTAAATGCTTTCCATATCAGTTACATTGAGAATTCCAGGAAAATATGAACAGGCTTTCACAAAATTAAGATGTGTAGTAGGAAACTCTGGTGGCTCTGGTTCCACTGATAAGCCAGAGAACGCATCCCTCTGGTGGTTTGAATTTACCAGTAGCTTCTTGGCAGTAAAATGAGGAACTTCCTTCATGCAATTTATAGCTTCCAAAAACCTCTAGCTCATCAGATATTGTGAATAATACTGCTATGAACATAGGTATACACATCTCTGTTCCTTGTCTCTACTCTAAATTCTTTGGATTTTATTCATAGCAATGAAATACTTGGATCATATGGGATTTCTATTTTCCATAGCTTTTTGAGGAAACTGCCTTCCAGAGTGATTGTACCATTTTATAGTCTCAGCAATAATACAAGAGAGTTCCAATATCTCTTCTTCTTCTCCAACATTTACTACCTGCTATCCTGTGAAACTTAGCTACTACTACTGGGGTAAGATGACATCTCATCGAGTTTGCAGATGTATATTATTGGAAAAAATACTCAGCTATATAATCTTAAATAAAAGGACTGAAAATTTAAGCCCTGCCTTTTATCTAGAGGATTTTTGTTTCAAGAAAATCAATGTCAGTAATTGATGAAAGCATTATTTAATGATATGATACAATTAAAGATTTCATTCTAAAGAACTCCAGTTGTTGTTGTTGTTATGTACTGTCAAGCCACCTGCAACTCATAGTGACCCTAAGTACAACAGCTCTGAACCCTGCTCTGTTCTGAGCCAACTTGGTCATCTCTGACACACATACCCCTATTACCCCAGTCACTGAGTCAATCCATCTCATCCTGGGTCTTTCTCGCCTGCACTGTCCCTCAATCCTTCCAAGCATGATGTCTCTCTCCAAGGACTGGTCCTTCCTTGCAACATCAAGTACGTCGGGCGTAGCTTCAGAATCCTTAAAACCAAGGAGGAGCCTGGTTTCACCCTCTCCAGGACAAACCTATTTGTTCTCTTAGCATTTTTAGAATTCCAGTAAGATTGATTAAAATATTCTATATTCTTCACAAGATAATATTTTCCTTCTTATACTTGTATTGTTGTTAGGTGCTTACAATTCTACTGTGATTCATAATGATTCCATGAGCACCAAAACCTAAAATTTTGTCTTGTTGTTATGGTGTGTCAAGTCAGCACCAACCCACAGCTGCCCCTCCAGTGAATTTTCAGAGGCTGTAAATCACAGTAGAGGAGACTTTCCATCCTTCTCCTGTGGAATGGTTGGTGGATTCGAACCACGTGCCTTTCAAATTGCAGCACAGCTTCTTACCTCTTAATCATGTACTTTGATTAGTAAGAGACTGTCAACCATCATGAAAACAGATATTGAAAATTTCTTAATTGGTAATTGACCTTTTCTAATACTCTTGAAAATATCAAAGAAGCAAGTATAAGCTTCTAATAGGTGTCTTCAGTCATTAAAATGGACCAGCGGATCTGTGGGAGAAAAATAAAGTCTCTAATCTTTTAGATTTATATCTTCAGAAACTCTATGTTTGCTATGAGTCAAATCCAACTGAATGGAAGTTAGTGTGAGTTTTCTAATGACATATGAGCAAGAGCCTATGGTGATGAAGGAAGAAGTTCAAGCTGCTTTGAAGGAAATAGCAAAAAATAAGGCCCCAGGAATATATGGT
>NW_006399908.1:6203182-6211279 GCF_000299155.1 Elephantulus edwardii
TGACATACTTTGGACATGTTGCTAGGAGGGCCGGGTCCTTGGAGAGGGACATCATGCTTGGGAGGGTGGAGGGACAGCGCAGGAGGGGAAAGACCCTCTATGAGATGGATTGATTCGGTGACTGGGGTGATCGGGATGGGTGTGTCAGAGGCAGTGTGTTTGGCTCAGGATAGAGCAGTGTTTAGGGCTTTTGTGCATAGGGTCGCTATGAGTCGCAAACAGCTCGACGGCACATAACAACAACAACAACATGGCTAATATCTGGCAATTTTCAAATACATAAGACCCAGGTCAGCTAGACACCATCAGATTGCAAACTTAATGTAGGTATAAGAAAAGCTAAGATGAGATGAACTAATGTAAATTTGAATAACTGCCCAGCCTATTTAACACACCTGGAACTGTTTAGAATTTTTTTAACCGCTGTATTTTAAGTGGTTTATAATCTAGCATATTACTGATACAACCATTTTTGTTTATGTTGTTGCTGTTGTTAAGTGCCATTGAGTTGTAGACAACTCATAGCAACCCTATGAACCCTAGACATTTGCATGCGTGACTTTCATCCTTTCTCTAGGTTCATAGGGTTTCTAGAAGCAAGCTATTTACGGAAGTGGATACCACTCCTGCTTCCAAGCTAGTTTTAATCAGGGAGCTCCACCAAACACTGTCCATCACAGGTGACCATTATTGCATTTGACACATCAGTGTCACGGTGTTCAGCTTCACAGCCACCACAAGTTACCTCTGTACGGCAAGTGGACAAACCAGGGCTAAACACGACCTAGAAGAATGTTTGTCCAAACACAATTAAAAACAGACCTGAGGGCTGCAGATTAGACTCACCCACCTTTGGCTTGGTAAACCACTTTCTGTCCACTAGGCCAACTGGTCTCTCTCTATGTATGTTCGCTACCTGCCTCTCTTCCAAATGCAAGAGGCTACATCCGTCCTATTATAGAAAATTGATAACTGTAAGTTGTTGTGTGCCATGGAGTTGGAAACAACTCGTAGCTAATTCTCCAGCCCAGGTTTTTCAAAGGCAGTAAATAGCACAGGAGAAAATTGTTCATTCTCTCTTGCCAAGTAGCTGAGAAATTCAAACCAAGTGTCTTTGGCATTATAGTGAAGCTTCTTACCACTAGGCCATTAACGCTCCATAGCTGGAAGTAATATGTTATACAGATTATATTCACAGAAGTGGTTATATTCACAGAAGTTATTTAATATGCAGTAAAGAGATGGATAAAACAGTATAGAAAATTAATGAGAAAATGGTATTGATTGGAAGAGATCCACATCCATGGCCATTTCACAGAAAGATGATCCAACAACTATGCTGGAGGCAACAGCATATAAATTAAAAAAATAGATAATAAAAGACATTGTGACTTTGGATTTTTCTCTTGAATCACTCACATGGGGGAAAGCAGTCACCACTATATGAGAATTCTAGAGAAGCCCTGTCCAAAGTGCCAGAAAGAAGAGTTGGTTGAGGGATGGAGGCCTATTGTGAACAACCAGCTGGCCCTCTGAGCGAGCCATCTGGAAAGGACATCATCCTGTCCATGACAAGTCCAAGGAGACTGTAGCTTTGGCTAACACTTGACAGAAAATTCGTTACATATTACAAATCAGAAGTGTTCAGAAAAGCCTTTCCCAAATTTCCAGCCTGCTTAAACTGTGGTAAAAAATGTGCATCATTATTTTAGCTACATATTAAGACAGCAATAGATGAGTGAAACAAGCTAGAAACAAATTCTCTATGCTTTACATTTTACATGATAACTGGATTGCTTTTCCTTTCAAATCACTGCCTTTCAACACAACACTAGGATTTGGCAATAACTTGCTCTGTGACTTGTTTGATTCCACTACCTTATGTCTCTCATCTGGAAAGTGGAATAATAATCATAAGTAGGTAAAAAAAAATGAGAACTTGTGTGATACATGTATTAGAAATGTAGCTGACTACAGTGTACTGGGTGTGTTACTCAAAGTTTACCTTCCCTAGACCATTGTCTAAAGACAAATTAAAATCTGATTCAGCTGTTCGAACTCCACCTTCTCTTGCAAGCACATGGCCCACCTACATCCTCATCAATCATTATTATTGTTATTATGTGCCGTCGAGTCGTTTGCGACTCATAGCGACCCTATGTACAACAGCCCTAAAACGTGCTCTATGCTGTGCCAATCGCACTGCCTCTGACACACCCATCCCGATTACCCCAGTCACTGAATCAATCCACCTCATAGAGGGCCATCAATCATATGAGTCATTAATTCTTCCTGTAAATAGAGTGTGTTAGTCTATCTACAAGGAGATTAGCTTCTCTTGTCATTAACTGAACGAATTCAGTGACAGAAATTGAGAATCCCACCTCCAGGGAAAGAAGTTGAAGCACTGAATGCAATGCTAGAGATTACTGCCAGGCCCAGGAATCGCATCTTGCTGTTAACTGAGACGCTGTCTGGACCCAGGGATTGTATCTTTCTACTAACTGAAAAGCTGTCTGAACTAAGGGATTTTATCAGAATGTTAATTGAGAAGATAATTGGACTGAAGGATTTCATCTTGCTATTGGCTGAGAAAATACCTGGACTGAGGAACTGTATCTTGCTGTTAACCTGATTACATAACCTGTTCACTTCCCTAATCAGCCCCATAACTGTAAGTATACTTCCGTGAAGTCTGTATATTGCATGCTGTTGCTATGTGTTATGAGTTGCCTGCAACTCATAGTGAACGTAAGCACAATAGCTATAAACCCTGCTCAATCCTGAGCCAATTTCACTGTCTCTGACACACCCACTCTCATTACCCCATTTACTGTGTCAATCCATCTCATCTGGGATCATCCTCTCCTGCACTGACCCTCTACCTTTCCAAAGCATAATGTTCTCCAGGGTCTGGTCCCTCCTGGTCATATGTCCAAAATATGTGAGACAGAACCTCAAAATCCTTGCCTCCAAGGAGCAGTTGATTTCATTCCCTCTAAGACGGGCCTGTTACTTTTCTTGGCAGTCTATAATATGTTCAATACATGTCTCCAGGAGCACAACTGAAAAGCATCAATTCTTCTTGACTGATATCATTGTCATTGACTCTAAAGAGGTCACCGACAGAAGATTTTCCTAATCCAATTCATCTTTTCATTTCCTGACTGAAGTCAACCAAGCAAGTTGAAATTGTAAACAGTATCTATCTCTTCTCCATCTTTCATGCTGCTGCTGATGGGCCTGTTGATGAGAATCTTCTTCTATTATTTTTTTTATGTTGGGTTTCAATCCATATCGCAGACTGCAGTCCTTGATCCTCTGCAGCAAATGCTTTAGGTCCTCCTAAATTTCAACAAGCAAGGTTATGCCGTGTGAGTAACATAGATTGTTGACGAGTCTTCCTCCAATCCTGAAGCCACATTCCTCTTCATAAAGACCAACCTCCTGAATGACCTGTTCTACATATAGATTGAAAAAGTATGGAGACAGGACATACCTGACACACTCCTTTCCTGATTTTGAACCATGCAGTGTTTCCTTGCTCTGTTCTGACTACTGCCTCTTAGTCTAAGTATAGGTTTCACAGGAGCACAATCGAACAGATAATGTAAATTATTTCGGACCTAGTGAGAAGGTTCAGGAGTATGGGAAAACATGTCTGGCTTTATGAGAATCAGTTTAGTGATGTAGATGCTGTTGATGGGGGCAGTTCTCCCTTGGTGGAGTTAGTAGAGTTTTAATTTGGTTATCCCAAAGCTGTTCTTGTTCTAATTATACAAACACATAGCAAACTCAAGGGAGTTCTGGTAGCTCATTGGTAAAGTATTGCACAGCCAATGTAAAGGTATGTAGTTTGACTCCACCAGCTGCCCCATTAGAAAAATAGAGGCAATCTCCTCTGGTGCAATTCATTACCTGTACATGCCTGCTGGAGGAGTGCATATGACTCCAAGGTATACATCAACACTGCAAACTCAATTTGTGGAAGTTTAATTGTTTAAAAATTAATTTATAGCATATTATAATTGCACAAATTATAGTATTCTAGGAATTATATTTGTGTATTTATTTGATTTTTATAAAAAGAAAACATGTTACTACATTTATTTCCATGGCATGTTTTAATTTTTTTTTTATTTCAACTATTTTTGTTTCACTTTCCCAGAGTATTTCATACTCTTCCTACATATAAAAGCAGCATTATAAAGAAGAGCAGTGTTAGTTTATAATTAAAATAATAGTCATTTTTAGGCAAACTAGGTCAGCAGAGCTCCCCAAACAAATATATATGATAATATATATTTATACATAATATGCCTGTACATGTACACACACAGACACAGACACACACACACAGACACACACACACACACACACACACACACTTATTGTTTGGTGCAATCAAGTCGAGTAAAATCTATAGTGATCTGAACCCCTTCCTATACTGAGTTATCCTTACTATCTCTAACATATTTCAGTCAATTGCTGCAATCACTGAGTTAATCCATTTGACTAAGAGTCTTCCTTTCTTTCACACACCTTCCACCTTTCCAAGCATGACATCCTTTTCCAAAAAATACTCCTAGCAATATGTTCAAAGTATGTGAGAAGAAACTTGGTCGCCTTTGCCTCCGAAGAGCACTGTAGCCCCATATTCTCCCAAACTTACTGTTCTTTCCACAGTACATGAGATATTCAGTTTTCTTCTCCAAAACCACAGCTCGAAAGTATTAATTCTTCTGCCATCCTTATTTATTGTCTTGCTCTCAGATAAACAGAAAGTAATTGAAAAGACCATGGCATGAATCAGGTGTAAATTAGTCCTCATTTGGAGAGGTCCCTGAGTGCAGATTTTCCCAATGTAATCCATCTCCTGACCCCCTGACTGCTGATACAATAGATGTTGATTGTGGATCCAAGTAAGATGAAATAATTGACAGTGTTGTTCTTTTCTCTGTCTATCCTGATGTTTCCTATAAGTCTGGTGATGAATTTTTTTTTCTCTTGACATAGGGATGTAATCTTTATTGAAGGTTGCAATCTAGGATCTTTTGAAGCAAGGACTTCAAGTCCTCCACACTCAGCAAGCAAGATTGTGTGATCTAGGTTACTGATAAGTCTTTCTCCTATCCTAATGCCACAGTCTTCTTCATGGAGTCCAGCTACCTAAATGATTTGCTCAGCATACAGATTGAATAGGTGTGGAGAGTAAATATGAAAATATGTGGAGCGAAAAACCATGTAGTATTTCCTTGCTCTATCACACAACAACTTCTTGTCTGAGGTATAGGTGTGATATTAGCACAATTAAGTGTTCTGGGATTCTCATTCTTCTCAATGTTAGCAAGAATTTGTTATGCTCTACACAGCTAAATGCCTTTTTCCTAATCATTAAACCACAAATAGACATTCTCCTGATATGCCTTGCTTTCCACTGAGTTCCATTTAAAATCAGAAACGGTATCCCTGGTGCTTTTGTATGGTGACCCTGATGTGCAACTAAAGGGAAGTTGTTGGGGTCATGTTTTTTGGAGTGTCATGTTTGATGTGTATTACTGCTCTTCTCCCCCAAGAGCAGGTGTCCTTGAGCCTTTGCCTAGGGCAGAAGTCTCCTCAAAGGCGTTGCCTTCAAAACCCCTCAGGGGTTTTAATTAATTAATTAATTATTGAATGAATATTCCTTGAATGACAATGTAATCTTTTGTCTATTTGCTGAACTGAACAACTTAGTTTTGCTGTAATACTGCACACTGTTCATAATCTAGGCAAATACCATAATGGTTACTCATTACATACAGTGTTTGGATAAGCTTTCAGACTGATTTATGCTAGGAAGCAGGAGTGGCATCCACTTCCTAAACTAGATTCCTCTGGAAACTCCAAACTCTCTAAACTCTACAACCTCTCTAAACTCTATAAATGTACAGAAATGTTTGTAGTTATACAACAGGGTTCTGCCTGGGTGGCAGTTATGGTTTCTTCAGGGTATATTCTAAGTAGTGGAATTGCTGGGTCAAGTGGTATTTCTATTTGAAACATTTTGAGAAAGCGACATACAGCCTTCCATAGTGGTTGCACTATTTTACACTCCCACTAACAGTGAAAAGGGGTTCCAGTTTCTCTGCAACCTTGCCAGCACTTGTTGTTTGCTGCTGTGTTAAATCTTGCTATTCTTACTGGGTGAAATGATATCTCATAGTTGTTTTTATTTGCATCTCCCTTACAGCTAGGGATTTTGAGCATTTCTTCATGTATTTGTTGGCCATTTGAATGTCTTCTTCAGTGAAGTGTCTGTTCATATCCTGTGCCCATTTTTCAATTGGGTTACTTACCTTTATCTTGTTGTGGTGCTCGAGTATTTTATGAAATCTATATATAAGTTCTTTATCTGACATGTCATTACCAAGTATTTTTTCCCAATCTATGGCTTCACTTTTTACTCTGTTGGAGAAGTTTTTAGATGTGCATAGGGATTTGATTCTTAAGGTCCCATTCATCTATTTTATCCTCTCCTGTTTGTAGATTTTTCAGGATGCTTGTAAGACTGTTTATATTGTGGATTAGGACTTCTAGAGTTCTTCCAAACTTTTCTTTAATGAAATGTATAGTTCTTGGTTTTAGTCCTGGGCCCATGATCCATTTGAGTTGGGTTTTGTGTATGGATTAAGGTGAGGATATTTTCGAGTTTTCTACAGATAGCTTTCCAATTTTGCCAACACCATTTGTTTAAAAAGTTGTCATTTCTCCACTTAACTGATTTCATCTTTTTGTCAAAAATCAATTGACCATAGGTAGATGAGCAGATTTCTCTATTCTATTCCATTGATCTATGTGTCTGTCATTATACCAGTACCATGCTGTCTTGATCACCACGGCAAAGTAATAGGATTTGAAATCAGGGATATATATATATATATATATATATATATATATATATATATATATATACCCCCATGTTTATTGTGGCTGTTCATAGTAGCAAAGCATTGGAAACAACCCTAGTGCCCATCAACAAATGAATGGATAGAGAAGCTGTGGAATATTCACACAATGGAATACTATGCTGCATTGAAAAACAAGAAACTCATGCAATATTATTCAAAATGAGTGACCTGGGTGGACATTATGCTGAGAGAAATATCTCAGTCACAAAAGGACAGGTGCTACATCGTGCCACTACTTTAGAACAGGACTGACATCAGGGTTGGAGTGAGACTGAGAAAAATTGGATAAATTATATATACTGCATTGAAACAGATGAGGGAGAGAACTGTTTGAAAGCAATATATGATTATGAATATGGTTATGATATGAGTCCAGAGTGAAGGTTGAATAGTGGAGTGTACTTAGCGTGGGAGGGGGAAGATTCTATATGAATAAAATAATTTTTCTTTTACTTTTCAAAGAGAAGAGAAAGCTGGGGGGAGGAGTGGGCAGGGGAAAAAAATGCAACAATGAATGTATGGAGATCCAAAATCTTTTTAAATGTTCATTAAAATGAATTTAAAAAAAGAACAGAGTTCTGTACAGAAATGATGTTAGTTATAAACAGAATTTAGGTCTTTTGTGCAGAACTTATTCTCAGTTGTATTTGACTTGATGACACTTAACCACTGCTGAATGAAACTAGTGCTGTTGTATTTTCCACTTTGTACATCGTTCTTTGTCAATGTGCAGGGTGAAGTAATCTGGGTTGCTATATGTGGAAACTTGTACCATTGAGGTATCAAATATCAGAATGGTTTTCCAATGTGGACAATGTTTGCAGGAGCTCCTAGTTGTAAAAAAGGTTTAGAAGCAGGAGTAGCATCCTAAACCGCATGCCTCTGGAAACTCTATAAACTTGGAGAAATGATAATAGTTATGGAAAGGCATTAGGTCTTTTGTTCAGAGAGTTACTATCAGTTACCCTCAATTTAATGGTAATCAACAACAACACAGGGAGGAATTTAAGATACTTAAGAATTGAATAGAGGATTTCAAAAGGCAGCACGGGATGACAAAGTAAAATATTACAATTAAATGTGCAAGGAGTTGGAGTCAGAATATCAAAAGGGCCGAACTCGCTCAGCATTTCTTAAGCTCAAGGAACTG
>NW_006399908.1:6211958-6212967 GCF_000299155.1 Elephantulus edwardii
GGAGGCTGGGCTCTATAAGGAGAAATGTGGGGTCAAGATTGGTGAACCATCTATCAACAATTTGCATTATGCAGATGACACAACCCTGCTTGCTGAAACTGAGGAGGGCCTAAAATGTTTGCTGCTGAGGGTCAAGGACTGCAGCCTCCAATACTGATTGAGGCTCAATGTTAAGAAGACAAAGATTCTCACCACTGGGCCAATTGGCAGCATCAGGATGGATGGTGAAGAGATTGGGACTGTACACAGCTCTAGTTTGTTTGCCTCCACAGTCAACACTCTTGGTACCAGTACCCAAGAAATTAAAAGGCGCATTTCCATGGGAAAGTCTGCTGTTAGGGACCTCTCTAAAGCACTGAAGAGCCATGTTGTCTCTCTGGAGACTAAGTGAGCCTGATACAGGCCATGGTCTTTGCAATTACTTGTTTTGCACAAGAGAGTTGGACAATGACAAAGGAGGATAGATGAAGAATTGATGACTTTGAGCTGTGGTGCTGGAGAAGAGTATTGAGGGTACCATGGACTGCTAGGAAAACATACAGATTCATCCTGGAAAGGGTCAAACTGGGAGGTCCTCGGAGGCAAGGATTCTGAGGCTCCGTCTAACATACTTTGGACATATTGTAAGGAGAGACCGGTCCTTGCATTGATTCAGTGACAATGTATATATTGTTATGTCGTTGTTATGTGCCGCCGAATCTCTTGCGACTCATTTCGACCCTATGTACAACAGCCCTAAACTCCACTCTGTCATGTGCCAATGGCACCATCTCCAATATACCCATCCCAATTATCCCAGTCACTGAATCAATCCACCTCATAGAGGGCCTTCCCCTCCTGCACTGTCCCTCCACCCTACCAAGCGTGAGGTCCCTCTCCAAGGACCAGTCCCTCCTTACAACATGTCCAAAGTATTTTAGACAGAGCCTCAGAATCTTTGCCTCCAAGGAGCCACCCAGTTTAACCCTTTCCAGGACAAATCTGTTTGTTTTCCTAGCAGTCCATGGTA
>NW_006399908.1:6213067-6214280 GCF_000299155.1 Elephantulus edwardii
ATATTTGTAAAATTCATTATTTTCTGGTATTCTCTAATTAATGTCTTGCATCTCCTATCTGTTGATACCTTACAGTACAGAGGACAGAATATGCCATGAAAATATCTTCAAACTGAACAAGATAAAGTCATGCAGATTTAACTAAAGACCAGTAAAGTGTTCCCCTCTTCATCTCAACATCCTTGTTCAGAATGAAGCAATCAGAGTTTATACCCCTGTTTTCAAATTGGGAACCCACAAATCAAAAGAAACAATCTAATCTCAGGGTGTAGGGGGAAATCTACTTTCCCAAGAACCAACCGAGAACAGTTTTCCATAGAACAGAGAGAGAACTTTCAGCTAAAATAGGTCATATAGATATAAGACTGATATATAAGGAAAGGTAGGAGATGATATGGTGATATTAATAAGTTCAGGATTATCCAAACACATAGTATAGATCTAAAAATTGACATCCTGGGTTTCCAGCCTTTAAAACCATCTAACATTTGCTTGACCTTGAGAATCCTGTTTCAATTTCTCTATAATCCTGCTGAGTACCTTAAGCAGTTTTCCAGGAGGGGAGATGCATCTTTCCTGAATTAGCATTTTCTTTCCCAGTCATATGTAAACTGTTTTCCAAGCTGTCTGTTTATTGAATGTAAATCATCCTCTTGAATGTGAATCTCTGTGGCTAAGAACTAGTAAAGTTGCTGTTGTGTGCCCTAGAGGTAGAACTGACCCATAGCTAACCCTTCTCATGGGTTTTCAGAGGCAGCTTGTCCATCTTTCTGCTGTGGAACAAACCACATGCCTTCAGAATTACAGAGCAACTTATTGCCACTAGGCCCACAGAGTAACCTAGTAAGTGGATTAATACTTAACCCTTAGTTAGTCCTGCTTACAACTTTATTTAAAAACCAACAACTTCTTAATATTTAAGAAAGACTGTTGGTTTTTTTTTGTTGTTGTTTTTTTATCAGTTATACACTTCCCTTGTTGGGTTTGACAATATCCCCTCTTGGCTGTAGGAAATGCTTTAATTAGCTAGATAATGATCAGCTTGACTAAAATTTTGGTACCTGAAGCTTAAGGTTTATAGCTCATTTCTTTCTTAGCCTGGTGATAAAAAAAAAAAAATAGCTCTTTCACATTAACACATAATGACAGCACAATGAAACTAACAGAAAACTAAAAAAAATTTTTGAGGAGGAGGTACGTGTCCAGTCTTGTG
>NW_006399908.1:6215168-6220177 GCF_000299155.1 Elephantulus edwardii
GGCTGCCTACTTTGCCCACCTTCACTCTTTTTGTGTCACATAGACTCTAGTTAATTCTTTCCTTTACAAGGACAGATAAGACTTTACCGGGGCATTCATGTTTGCCTTAAGCTAAGAATTTTTATGGCCAGCTTCTGCTTCTGGTATTAATGAGGGTTTATAAAAAAAATGGAGTTTATGCTGTCCCCTCACCTATTAATTCTAAGGAGGCAAATCATCTTTTTTGGGTTTTGGTGTTTTGTGGGTTTTTTGTTGTTTTTTGGGTTTGTTTGTTTTTTGTTTGTTTGTTTGTTTTACTTAGAGCCTTTATCAGAATTTCACATTCCTTGGGAGACATATAAATTGCAATTCTTGCCCTTTTGATGTTTACTACAGCAAATAACTTATTGCCTTTGATGCCATTCATTTTATTTTCATAAATAAAACATTCTTTCACTTATAGCTTATTTATTATTGAAGCCAAATCCTAAAACGAGAGTCAGGATTCAGCTATCATTCTTGCAGAATACTTAGGTATGATATGCTGTGAATATTAGAAGCCCTTGTTTTGTGTCACTTCTGTCTGCTTTTCAAATCCTTTGATGACTCATTCTTCTGTAAATAATGCTGCTTCCAGTTAAAATTCATGCTCTCAAGGGATAAGAGCAATAAATTCACTAGCTGAGTCTTTTTTGGATTTTGGAAATTTTTACTCTAATATTCAAGATAATTACTGATTCTTCCACAAGGAAATAAAATAATAGATGCCTACTTGAGATGACTAATGGAATAATAGATTGCCCTGCTATTAGTCCAAAAGCTGCTCGTTTCTAGTGATTCAGATCCACCAGTGGCTGAGAAAAGACATGAGGAACATTCTCTTCCATGTGATTTGCTGCCTTTGAAACCATGTGGAGGATTGCTATGAATCAGAACTCAATGTATGGAAATGACTGATTGCCAAAGCTAACTATTTGGTATTCCCTCTCTCATTTTCCTATCGTCAGGACTGATTCATAGCTCACTCTCCACCAGTTTTGTCAGAGGCCATAAAATGAATGAGATGACGTTCCCCATACTTGTCACTCACAGCCACTGATGAAAGTCTAAACTTCAGAGAGGTACCACCTTTGTGGTAAAAGCACAACTCTCTATACATGAGTACAAGTCTCAGTGACTCTATGAACAACGAATCTGAATTATCGTGTTCTATTCTGTGCCATTCTCATCATCTCTAACATTCTTGAGCCCACAACTATAGTCACTGTGTCAATCCTTCTCATTGAGAATTGAAGGTGTTCTTCCCTTTTGCTGACCCTCCAGCTTTGTGGGCATGATAACCTTTTCTAATTAATAACTTCTTTCAGCAGCATCTTTAAAATACGAGAGATGAAGCTTCATCAATTTGTCTAAGGAGCACTCTGATTGCACTTTTTCTAAAACATATCTGTTCGTTCTTTTGGAGAACCATAGGATATTAAGTATCCTTCTCCAACATCACAACTTAAAGGTATAGATTCTCCTGAAATTCATATTCCTTTTCCAATGGTCATGGCCTGAATTAGGTACACCTTAGTCTTTGAACTGACATCATTGCTCCTCAGTACTTTGGAGAGCTCCTTGACAACACATTTTCAAAATGCAACATATCTTTTGGATTTTGACTACTGGTGCCAAGGGTGTTAATTATGGATCCAAGCAAGATTAAATCACTGACAATTTCATTCTCATTTCCATCTAATATGCTACTACCTATTGACCCAATGTGAAGGATTTTTGTCATTTTGATGTTGACATGTAACCTGTATTGAAGGCTCAAGTCTTTCATCTTCTAAAACAAGCATTTCAAATGTTCCTCACTTTCAGTAAGCAAGGCTATATAATCTGAATAACGTGGATTGTGGATCATGCTTTATTAGTCCAACATATATTGTTGTTGCTTTATTATTTGCCTGCAATTCATAGCAATCCTATGTACAACAGCTCTAAAGTTTGCCCTGTCATGAGCCAGTCTGACTCCAACACACACACGTTACCCCAGCTACTTTGTTTATACATCTCATCTGGAATCTTCCTCTACTACACTGTAATTCCACCCTCCCGGTCATTATTTTCTTCTCCAACAACCCGTACCTCTGGCTACATATCCAAAGTAAGTGAAATGGAACTTCAAAATCCTATCCTCCAAGGAAAAACATGGTTTCACCCTCTTCCATCAAAACTGTTTGTTCTCTTGGTGGTCTATGGTATGTTCAAGACTTTTCTCCAGCACCACAGCTCAAAGGCATCAATTCTTCTATCATTCTCAGTCATTAGTCATACTTAATCCAGTTCTCTGATGCATAACAAGTAATTGTAAAGAGCTCTAGACTGACATCTTTGCTTCTATTACTCTGGAGAGGTCCCTGACAGCAGATTTTTTCCCCCCAGTGAAATTTGTCTTTTGATTTACTGACTGCCAGCGCCAAGAGTATTGATTGTGGAGCAGAGCAAGCTAAAATTGTTCACAACCTGAATCTCTTCTCTACCTATCATGGTAGCTGCCAATAGGCCCAGTGATGAGAATCTTTGTTTTCTTGATGCTGAGCTTCCATCCATATTGAAGACCACAGCCCTTGACCATCTGCAGCCAATGCTTCAGGTCCTCCTCAGTTTCAGCAAGCAAGGTTGTGTCATCTACATAAGGTAGATTGTTGATGAGTCTTTCTCCAGACAGGATGCCAAATTCATCCTCATAAAGCTTAGTCTCCTGAATGGTCTGTTTTTCATATAGATTGAAAAAGTATGGAGACAGGACGTATCCCTGAACACACTCCTTCCTGATGTTGAACCATGCAGTGTTTCCTTAATCTGTTCTGAGGATTGCTTCTTTTTTTTTTTTTTTTTTTTCATGAGCACAATAAAGTATTCTAGGATTCTCATTCTCCTCAAGGTTAGCTACAATTTGTTGTGATCCACACAGTCACATGCCCTTGCATAGTCAATAAAACATGAATAGACATCCCTCTGGTACTCTTTGATTTCTGACAAGATCCATCTGATATTAGTGATAATATCCCTAGTGCCATGACCACTTCTAAATCCAGCTTGCACTTCTGGAAGTTCTCTGTCAATATATTCTTCCACTCATTTTTTGATAATCTTTGATAGGATTTTACTCGTGTGTGACATTAGTGATATTGTTCGATAATTTCCATACTCTATCTGGTCGCTCTATTTTTCTTTCTTTTTTTTTTTAATGGGACTAAATATGGATCTCTTCCAGTCAGTTGGCCAGGTGGTTGTCCTCCAGATTTCTTGGCACAACCTGATGAGTACATACAGGACAGCATCGGATTGTTGAAATATGTCAATTGGTCCCATCAATTCTGGGAGCTTTGTTTTTTGACAATTTTTTCAGAGCAGCCTGCACTTCCTCTTTTCATCACCATTGCTTCTCGACTGTATGTTGTTTCTTTAAATTCTTCTGTGTCAGAAATTTTTTTCTTTTGTAAAGTGACTCTGTATACTCCTTTCATCTTCTTTTAATTCTGCCTGCATCATTAAATATTTGACCCATAGTGTCCTTAAGCATTGCAACTCAAGGCTTGGATTTATTCTTTAGTTCCTTCAGTTTAAAAAAATGCCAAGTGAGTTTGGCCCTTTTGATTTTCCAGTTCGAGGCTTTGCACATTTAATATAAGACTTTGCTTTGTCTTCCTGTGCTGACCTCTGAAATCTATTTAAATTTTTTTGAAGCAAATATCAACAAGATTTTCAATAAAATTTATTATACAAACTAATGGAAGAAATGACTAGTGATATATTTCTGAAAATCAGCTATTGAAATGCATGTGAATCTCAAAATTGTTCATCAGTTGCATTTCCTTCTGTTGTGTACAAGGTCACCGTGAACAGCAGCTGACTCCACAGCTGCTAACAATTAATATACAAAGAGAATAGTTAAATGAATTATGCATGAATTGGCAGTCATGTGATTGGAAGCTTAATCTTTGGCTTCATCATTCCTAAAATAAAGAACAACAACTACATTGAACTTTGGGCACAAAAAAATATTAACTTCTAGGATACTTCATATAGTAGCTAAGATGGGACATGTGGAAAGAAAAATAAACATTTAGGTGACATCTTAAAATTGTTCCTGGCGTAATATGTATTCTTTTTTATTCATCTGAACTCTGACTATATGTGAGACATAGCACAGACATAAATACAGTAAAATGTTTGTTAACTTATTTGCTTCATTTTTGTTTTACTTTGTTTTTAACAAAGAAGGGGAGAAAGATTAAGTCAATGTAGCCTACATTCTTTATTTGCTATAGTTTCTGGCATTGAAAAAAAATACCAGTTATTCCCAGACACTTATTAGGTGGAGAATTCTATACATTTATGCAATTAGAAATAAAAATGAGGGCAAAGATTAATATATCCCTAAAATACTGATTTTCATTTAACTCAGACTATAGAGAACTTTGATATTGTCTGAATCTTATATATACTAAAAGTCCACCAATTAATAGAAACCCTAAAATATTCTTGTTATGGGTTTGAGGCAGAACTTTTTATGTGTTTTGAGTCAGAACTAACTCTTAACTGATCCTTCAGAGGGTTTTCAGAGGTTTATTCATCTTTTCTCTTGCAAAACAGCTGGTAGATTCAGATCTCCTGCTGTTAGGTTGGCACCTAACTCCTTAAAATTAGGCCTTATGGAACAGATCAAATTGCCCATAGAGTTTGTAAGGTTTTAATCTTTACAGCAACAGACTGCTTTCTCCCTCCCTAAGAGCGGCACCAGTATTGGTGGAAGATCTATCAACAATCTGCCTTATGCAGATGACACAACCCTGCTTGTTGAAACTGAGAAGGACTTGAAGTGCTTGCTGCAGAGGGTCAAGGAGTGCAGCCTTCAATATGGATTGAGGCTCAATGTCAAGAAGACAAAGATTCTCATCACTGGACCAACTGGCAGCATCAGGATGGATGGTGAAGAGATTGAGATTGTTCACAGCTTTAGTCTGCTTGGCTCCACA
>NW_006399908.1:6221212-6232823 GCF_000299155.1 Elephantulus edwardii
GAGAGGAGAAGGGAAAGGGAGGGGGTGTCCCTTTAAAAAAAAATGCACACAATCATTCATGTACATTGTGTTTCATTAATGTACTTTGTTGATCATATAATCATTCATATACATTTTACTTTATCTAATTAATTACTATTAATTATTGGCCCAGGGATAAGGATTTTTGTTTTCTTGATGTTGAAATGTAATCTATATTGAAGGCTGTACTCCTTGATATTCTGCAATAAATGTTTCAAGTGTTGCCTCATCTTCAGCAAGCAAGGTTGTATCATCTGCATAATACAGGTTGTTAATGCGTGTTTCACTGATCCTTAGGTCACATTCCTCTTCACAGAGTCCAGCTTCTCAGGTTATTTGCTGAGTATAGAGATAAATATAGGAAAATGATACAACTTCAATGCACACCCTTCCTTGTATTAAACCGTACAATATCCCTTGCTCTCTTCAGACAACAGCTTCTTGATCCAGGCATAGATTTCTTAGGAACACAATTAAGTGTTCTAGGATTCATTTTCTTCTCAATATTATAGTTTGTTATGATTTGCATAGTTGAATGCCATTGTGTAGTTGATAAAACACATATTGACATACTTCTGTTACTCTCTTCTTTTGACTAGCATCCATTTGACATCAGCAATGATTTCTTGGGTGTCATGACCTCTTCTAAACCTCTCTTTTTTATTTTATACTGGTTTATTTACAAAGTTTGAATACACTGGATCTTTCCCATTTCCTTCACCAATCCCTCATCAAATTGTACGACCCTATGATTAACAACCCTTCTTCCATCAGTGTATTGTTACAGCCATTTTTAGATAATCTTCAGCATTATTTGCTTTCATGTGATATTAAAGATATTGTTTGATAATTCCCACATTCTGATGGATTACCTTTCTTGAGAATGAGAACAAATATGGATCTCTTCCAGTCAGTTGACCAGGGAAATGTCCTTCAAATTTCCTCTCATAGACGGGTGAGAACATCGAAAATTGACTCTGTAAGTTTAAACATGTCATTTGGTATCCCATCAGTTCCTGGAGCTTCTTTTCTTGCCAAGGCCTTTAATTCAACTTGAACTTCTTTCTTTATTATCATTGGCTTTTGTTCATATAATACCTCTTGCATTTTTTCAGTGTTGACCAATTTTTTACGGTGCAATGCCCTTGTGAATTCTTCCATCTTCTTTTGATGCCTCCTGTATCATTCAAGATTTTCCTCAGATCATCTCTGAGCATTACAATTTTATTTTCCCCTTTTTATTCAGTTTGAGAAATGCAAAGCAAGTTCTTCCCTATTTATTCTCCCACTCCAGCTCTTTGCACATTTCATTGTAATATTTTGCATGAAGTTTTCAATGATTTCATCTTGCCTGGACCAACAATCAACCTCTTGGTAACAGCGGATCAGGAGACGTAGTACAATGAGAACGTCTGCAGTCAGGGAACTCTCCAAACTACTGAAAAGCAATGATGTCAGCCTGAAGACAAAGTTGCCCGGATTCAGACCACAGTCTTTTCAATCACTTTCTACACATCTGGCAGCTAGACAATTAATAGAGATGAGAGAATCGCTACCTTTGAGTTACTGTGTTGGAGAAGAGTACTGTATAGCTCATAAACTTACAAAAGAACAAAAATGTATCTTGGGAAATGTGTAGACAGAATGCTCCTTGAAAGCAAAGATAACAAAGTTTTGTCTCTCAGATTTTGGGCATTTTGTTAGGAGAGTTTATTTCTTGAAAAGTATATCATACTGAGAAAGGTGGAGGGTCACCATATGGAGAGGAAAACCCTCATCTGGATGAATTTGCACAGTGACAACAGCAACAAATTGGACTATGTCGCAGATAATGTAGATTGCCCAGGACAAGATAGGGTTTAGGTCCATTGTTCATAGGATCGCTATGAGTGTTCTCAACTTGTTGCCACCAAACAACAAAAACAGCATTGATCTATGCCAATTATAGCTCTATCTTTTTTAAGTCATCATTGAGTCTTTCATATTCTTTCTCTTCCCCTCTTCTGTCCACTAATCTCTACTCCTAGTGATCTCCATCTTTCACCATTTTCAACCTCCTTCTCCCTTTCTTTTCCCCTTTCAGCCATTTACACATATCTTGCTCTGTAAATCTCCTCTTTTACAATGGTGGTCTTAAGCTCTATTTGACCTTTATGTGACTGAGTTATTTCACTCAACATAATACTCTCTAGATTCCCATGTGATATTTTACAAAATCATTGCCCCTTAGTACTACATAGTGAATGTACCACAATTTCTCAATCTGTTCGTTTATTAATGGACACTTGAGCTGTTTCAGTTTTCTTGCTTTTGTGAATAATGCTGCTATGAATATATGTATATATCTCTTCCATGTCTCAATTCTGATTATCTTGGGGTGTATTTCTAGTAGTAGACAGCTGGGTTCTATAGAATTTAATGTATAGCTTTTCATGGAAACACTAAACTGCCTTCCATAGTGGTTGTGCTATTTTATAGAACCACTCACATGAGAGTTCTAATCTCTCTACAGTCTAACCAACATTTACTATTTGCTTTCCTGTTAAACTTTGCTATTGCTATTGAGGTGAAACGGTATCTCATTGTTATTTTTATGAATAAATATTTTAATTCCTCACATAGATTTTGTATATTTGATGTATACACCTTCATATATATCACAATACAGAATGATCATAGCATTACCTTCACCTAATTTCTAACAAGTGTCTATGAGTGTTTGAAATGTCTTAGGACTTTATACTCATAATTTGTAAATATAGATAACAGTAACATTGGAAAATTAGTGTTATTAGTCCATATTTCAGCATCATAAACTAATAATCACTAATCAAGGCAACACTAATTAATGACTCCAAATATCTTGCAGGAAGATTCTAAAAAAGAAAGACAAAAGAAAGTAAAACATCATCAAAATAGAGTAAGAACAATAGCCTTATACAACTTATAATAGCAGAATGTCAGAATGAATTGGCATTTCTCACGTTCTCTTAGAGAGGAAAATACTTGGACTCTGAAAGCTTTAGTGTCTGCCCAGAGACACTTGCTACAAAAGAAGTGATTCTTGGCTTCTAAGCTCACATACTTACAAAATGAGAATGGATTAAAAACATATATGTCTTGTTAGATAGATATATATGAGCAGGCAGTGCCTAGGAGACTAAATTGTTCTACAAAATTAGAAGAAAAATTAAAATGGATTATTGATTAGAGTCACTTTGTTTTCTTGGGCTATTAAATCTGCTGGAAACTCTGATATAACCTGAAAAATAATCTTCATGCAGGCATCCTGTTTAGTTCTCCCTTTTAATTAAAATCAATTTAATATTTTATAAGGATATTTACAGTGATATTTGTTGAATAGTTTTTATCATACTTAAAATCAATTTAAATAGATTTTGTTATTAGAAATAATTGGGTGAACTTGTTAAATATTTCATTAGTTTCTATTGTTATAATACATTTGTTTGCTTATTTTTCTTGTTAATGCAATTCATTAAAATGATAATAAACTACCATTGGGTTTCTAGAAAAATCTCAGAGTTTTTGAGATTATTTAAGATAATAACTTTCAAAGTATGAGTTACTGAATTTAGCTATTTTTAACATTTTTCACTTCCCATTATATAACTTTATTTTCTTTTAAAATGGATTCTATTTTTTTCTTTATTCTTTCAAGAAAAGTAAAAAGAGAGTAAATTTATTTCTTGTTATTCAATTTTAATTAAAAGTTAATGTTCACAAGCTTTTTTCCCCTCAAATTTTCAGTTTTCTAAATAATTGTAAAACACTTTTAAATGTCTTCATCATAGAAATCTTATTACTTATTGCTATGGATTCAATTTTAACTTTTATCCTTCCATGAGAAGTCTTGTTGTTGTTAGGTGCTGTCAAGTCAAGCATGACTCATAGCAACCCTGTGAAGAAAAAATCTGAACCGTGTTCTATCTCATGTCACCCTCACACATCCTGACACAATAAATCCATTACAGCAATCACCATATCAATCCACCTGGTTGAGAAGCTTCCTCTCCCTTGCTAACCCTCCACCCTTCCCAACATCATGTCCTTCTCAAAGGAATAGCACCTCTGTCAACATGTCCAAAATATGTGAAGAAAAGCCTTATTATCATTCTTGTCTCTAAGGAGTACTCTGGCCGCACCCTCTCCAAGACATATCGATTCATTTTTTTGTCATCCATGGCAGTCAAAACTATCAGGGTCAAACTGTGGGTCAGATCAAATTGAGTTTGAAGAAAAAAATAAGTCCACAGGAACCAAGAAATTATCTTGAATCAATTCCATCTAAATTTCATTATCATCTTAAAAATAGGTTTGATATTTTGACAACAAGTTATAGAAGAACAAACGAGTTGTGGGATGATAGCAAGAATATTATCTATGAAGAAAGCAAAAAATCATTTCAAAAAGAAAGGAAAAGAAAAAATTGAAATGGATGTCAGAGGAGATTAGAGAGTGCTCTGGAGCATTGAGAAGCCAAATCTAAAAGAAAACATGTCAACGTAAAAGAGCTGAACAAATGATTTCAAAGGACAGCTTAAGAGGACAAAGCCAAGCAGTACAATGGAATGTGCAGAGAGCTGGAATTGGAGAATAAAATGGAAAGAACTCGTTTTGCATTTCTCAAGCTGAAAGAACTGAAAAACAAATTTAAGCTCTATGTCAAAATATTGAATGATGCTTTGGGTAATATAATGAATGACCTAGAAAGCATCAAAAGAAGATGGAGAGAATAGACAGAATCACTGTACCACAAAGGATTGACAATGAAAAAATTCTGGAGGCATCATACGATCGGGAGCAAATTGTAATGAAGTAGGAAGTAAAAGCTGCTTTGAAAGCATTGGCAAAATACAACAGCCTAGGAACTGATGGGATAACAACAGACTTGTTTTAATTAACTCGTAGATGCACTCACTAGTCTATGCTAGTAAATTTAGAGGACGGCTGTCTGGTCAATGGATTGGAAGAGGTCCGTATTTGCTCTCATTCCCTAGAAAGGTGATACAACTGAATGTGGAAATTATAGAACAAACATCTTTGATATCACATGAAAGCATAATACTGCTGAAGATCATTCAAAAATGGCTAGAACAGTATATAGGTAGGAAACTACCAGAGGTTCAAGCAGGATTTAGAAGAGGACATGGCACAAGAGATATCATTGCTGACATCATATGAATCCTGGCTGAAAGTAAAGTATACCAGGAGAATGCCTATCTATGCTTTACTGACTATGCAAAAGTGTTTGACTTTGTGGAGCATGACAAGTTGTGGCTGAAACTGAGAAGAATGGGAATCACAGAGCACTTAATTGTGCCCATGTAGAACCTATACCTGGATCAGGAGGTTGCTGTACTAACAGAGCAAAGAAACATCACATGGTTTGTAATTGTGAAGAGAGTGTATCAGGTTTGTATTCTCTCTTCGTACCTGTTCAATCTATATGCTGAGCAAATTATCCAAGAAGCTGGACTCAACGAAGAGGAATGTGGCATCTGGATTGGAGGGAGACTTACCAATAACCTGTGTTATGCTGATGACACAACTTGCTTGCTGAAAGTGAGGAGGACTTGAAGCACTTGTTGCAGAAGATCAGGATGCAGCCTTCTGTATGGATTGAGTCTCAATAATAAGAAAACAAAAGGTTCTTACCACTACTGTCCATAGACTACCCTGTAAGATTTCCAAGAATGTAATTAAAAGCAACAGGAGCCTTGGTGGTGCAGTGGCTCACCAAACCAAATATTTATATTTCAAATGTACCAGATGCTGTGCCAGGGAAAAATGTTGTAGTCAGAATCCATAAAGATTAACAGCCTTAAAATTGTACGAAGTAATTCTACTCTGCGCTCCAGGGTTTTCATGGGCTAGAACTGTCTTGATAAGGAACAAGTTGGGGACTTTATTTGGTTTCATTTGCCAGATTGCTCTGTGTTTCTCCTGCAGAGCTGCTAGTGGGTTTACATCATTGAACCTATTTTTGTTAGCAAATATTGACTGAACCTCTGTGCTACCAGGGCTTCTTCAAGTGTTTTAATTCATTACATTGACTAGTTCTATCTTTTGTTTCAAATCATGGGGTTTAGTTATATAAATGATTTGGCTTTGTGTGTTAATATTTAAAAAGAGGGAGTGACAGCTGAGGTTTTAAACTAAAAATTGACTTTTTTTTAGCAATTATATTAAGCCCTTTCTAGTCTTCAGCTACTTTAACTGCAAACACAGAGTCTTACAAACTATTAACAGTGGTACAATGAGGATAAGAGTGAGAGTACATCCCACACTGAGTAGCAAAACTTATAGAATGAGACCCTGGTGATGGTGGTGGAGAAACTGTATGAAGAAACTGTAATAAAGTGTAACCTAAGGCTTCTTGCATTTATTCTGAACAGTTAAAGGGTTTTGGTGTTCTTACTGGATAATTAAGAAGAAACTTACTTATAACTAAACTGAAGCAAACCATTCTAGATGATTCTGATTTGACTGTTGAACTGAAACTAGAGCCTGGGCTAATTGAAGAATTATGTCTTGGAACTTGCACCAAAACCTGGACTTATATGGAATGACAGTGAGTTACACGTTGTTTAAAATAAGAGAAATCTTTGCCTTTCTAGTTTTAATCTGTCCTTTCCAGGTGGTTTTGCTTTTCTTATTCTCAAATTATTATGTAAATTACTAGTTAGAACTCTCAATATTTTATAGATATTGTGTGAATTGCAAAGGTCATCAAAAAATATATTTGGAACCAGGGTAAATCTTAATCTAAAGAAATCATGGGGCTTTTTTTTAGGTGTTTTTTTTTAATAAAGTTAAAACATAAAACCTCAACCTGTAGGTGTAGAAGAGATGGATATATGTATAAAATTGTTGTAAATACATGTATAGAGTTCAATTTCAACTATTAAATTAATTATATTTACTTGGGCAACTGCCTTGTTAAGCATGTAAAAGCCATCCAGAACTTCCAGTGAGTAACAACAGTGATCTTGTCTATTTCACAGTGTTCTGTTATTCATTGATGCTTGACTAAGTCTAACAGTATTAAAGTTATTTTGTGAAATTTTACATCCCTGGTATTTTAACTCTTTAGGAGATTTAGACTTACCTCTTTTAAAAGTTAAAATAGAAACTTACAGAATTAATGTGTAGTTTACCAATTACCAACATAGGTAGTAATAATCTTATTATCAACAAGTAGGTATTTTCAAATATTATCCAACATTAAATTTACGTTTTGAAGAAAGGTCATAAAGTTCAATTAAATGGACTTATCATCAATTTTTCATTATAAAGTCTTATACATCAATTTATTTAAAATCTCTCTTTAGTGTATGGATCATTTAAAAACAAAGTTCTTTCTAATATCTTTACAATTTCTTCAAAGTGTTCGAAACTCTATTTCTCCTATTCTAACTTACTTTGCATCACAATGTTCCATTTTGGATCAATATATTAAGTATCTTCATTGGAACATTCTGTGCCTTTAAAAGATGAAAACACAGAACTTATGTTTTAGGCAGATGGTAAAACATCAAAATGTCAAAATAATAATCAAGTCAATTATTGAAAAACAAATTATTTAGATGAAAACTTTTCCACAGAAGCACTTGTAGTTATTATTCATTACAGTTTTATAATAATAAAAAAAATCTTGAGCAACTCAAATATCTATGAACACTCAATACAATTGAGTCAATTTTTAAGCAATAGCAAGGCTACAATACTGATAAATACAACACTAGATGACTCTCAAGAGACTTTAACTGAAAAAAATCCATAATAATATACTTGATTTCTTTCTTTTTTGTTTGAAATATGACAAAATAATAGCCATGGATATTTTCTAATTGACATATTTCAGCTAACAGATGCTGCCCTGGACATGCTCACCAAGTTGTGCCAAGAAATCTGGAGAACAACCACTTGGCCAACTGACTGGAAGAGATCTATATTTGTTCCCATCCCAAAGAAGGGCGCCCCAACTGAGTGTGGAAACTGCAGAACAATATCATTGATTTCACATGCAAGCAAGATTCTACTGAAGATTATCCAAAAACGACTGGAACAGCAAATCATCAGAGAACTTCCAGAAGTACAGGCTGGATTTAGAAGGGGTCGTGGTACTAGGGATATTGTAGTTGATGTTAGATGGATCTTAGCTGAAAGCAGAGAATACCAGAGAAATGTCTATCTGTGTTTCATTGACTATGCAAATGCATTTGACTGTATGGATCATAGCAAACTGTGGCTGTCTCTGAGAAGAGTGGGAATCCCAGAACACTTGATCGTGCTAATGCAAAACCTATACTTGGAACAGGAGGCAGTCATCAGAACAGAGCAAGGGAACACTGCATGGTTCAAAATTGGGAAGGGTGTATACCAGGGATGCATCCTATCCCCATACCTTTCAACCTGTATGCAGAACAGATCATCTGGGAGGCTGAGCTCTATGAGGAGAAATGTGGGATCAAGATTGGTGGACGATCTATCAACAATCTGTGTTATGCAGATGACACAACCCAGCTTGCTGAAACTGAGGAGGACCTGCCGTGCTTGCTGCAGAGGACCAAGAACTGCAGCCTCCAATACTGATTGAGGCTCAATATTAAGAAGACAAAGATTCTCAGCACTGGACCAATTGGCAGCATCAGGATGGATGGTGAAGAGATTGGGATTGTTCACAGCTTTAGTTTGCTTGGCTCCACAGTCAACAGTCTCAGCACCAGTAGCGAGGAAATTAAAAGGTGTATTGCAATGGAAAAGTCTGCTGTTAGGGACCTCTCCAAAGTATTGAAGAGCAATGGTATCTCTCTGGAGATTAACATGCATCTGATACAGGCCATGGTCTTTGCAATTACTTGTTATGCATCAGAGAGTTGGACAATGAACAAGGAGGATAGAAGGAGGATTGATGCCTTTGAGCTGTGGTGCTGGAGAAGAGTATTGAGAGTACCATGGACTGCTGGGAAAACAAACAGATTCATCCTGGAAAGGGTTAAACTGGGTGGCTCCTTGGAGGCAAGAATTCTGAGGCTCCATCTGACATGCTTTGGACATGTTGTGAGGGGAGACCAGACCTTGGAGAAGGACATCATGCTTGGGAGTGGAGGGACAGCGCAGGAGGGGAAGTCCCTCTATGAGGTGGATTGATTCAGTGACTGGGATAATCAGGATGGGAGTGTCGGAGATAGTGCAATTGGCACAGGACAGAGAAGAGTTTAGGGCTGTTGTACATAAGGTCCCTATGAGGCCAAGCGACTCGACGGCACATAACAACAACAATTTATATTTGGCTAAGCCCATGACTAAAAAAGCAGATGAAAATAAAAAAGAACACAGAAAGATTATGAAGTGAGATTTGAAATATAAATTGTATTTTTAGATGCCATCAAGATGGCTCCAACTCATACCTGAATTTACAACAGATTGAAAACATTGCCCAATTTTTTTAACTTCATAATCACTGTTGAGTCAATTGTGGTTATTATCAATCTGTTTTGTGGAGGGCTTTCCTGTCCTCTGCCTCTCTGCTTTTCCAATCATGAGGTGCTTCTCCAAGGACTGATTCCTCCTGATAACATGTCCACAGTTCATGAGATAAAAATCTCACCATTTGTGATTTCACCGTTACCTCTACTCATTCCTTCATTCTATAGGCTGCACACTTTGGTGCGGGGGGGGGGGGGAGGAAATTAGAAAGTTCTAGGTGAAAAGATAGAGTAATTATGGTCAAGGTCCAATGGTGATTTATTTTATAAAACATAATGTATGAGAATGATTGTATGAAACACAATGTGAATGAAAATTGTGTGAAACACATGTATATAAACATTGTAAGCAAACCAATTAAAAATAGTGCAAAATAGAATGTATATGAATGATTTTCTGAAACACAATGTAAATGAAATATTCTATAGAACACAACATATATGAATGAAACAGGAACTATTCTATGAAAACCTATATTTAAAAAAAATCCACCATCTGTGCTTCTAAGGAACATTTACTCTTGTTAAATTGATTCATTTATTTTCCAAGATTTGCCTGTTCTTTTGGCATTCAAAAGAATATACTCAATATTCTTCACCAATTCTAAAATTTAAAGACATCAATTCTTAGGTCTTCTTTGCCCAACTTTTATGTGCCTGAGGTGATTAAAAATATGATTGTTTGGAGCAGATAAACTAAAGTACTCAAAGTGATGTCCTTGATTTTTAAGATGAAGAAACCTTGGCAGCAAATTTGCCCAATTAAACATTCTTTTGATTTTTTTGAGTATTGCTTCTATGCATATTTATTGTGAATCCTCTGACAACATCAATTTTTTTTCTTCATCTATCATAAAGTGAGACCAGATGTAGAAATTAAGGCATCAAACAAAGAGAGTTGCTGTTAATAATTATTTTTAAATGGCTTTTGTGCTCAGACGAGCAAATAGAAAGTACAGGGATGAGAAACATAATTATCAACCACTAGCTGGTACAGAAAGCAGAGTATGCCGAAGAAATAGGTATCCAGAGGCTCTAGTGATTGTTGTCAGGTACCATCAAGTTCACTATGACTCACAGTGACCTTATGTGTAACAGAACAGAATCTTGTCCTATCCTGCTCCATTTTCCTTTTCTACGCCTTGCTTAAACCTATTGTTGCAGTCACTGTGTTCTTTTTTGAAAATTTCCTTCTACTTTTGCCAGCATGGTGTCTTTTTCCAAATGCTGGTCTCCTGACAACATCTCCAAAATATAGGAAGCAAAGTTTTACCATCGCCAGTTTATGCTGAGAAATTTGGAAGATACTTACTGAGCCAACTGAGTAGAAGAGATCCATATTTGTTCACATTCCAAAGGAAGGTGATTCAACAGAGTACAGCAATTGTCAACCAGTATCATGAATATTTAATTAAAGTAAAATCTTGTTGAGGGTATTTAAAAGTGGTTAGAAGAGTACATTGACAGAAACGTGCCAGAAAATCAAGCTGGACTCAGAAGAGGCCATCAAATGAGGAATATCATTGTTTCTGTTAGATAGATCTTGGTTGAAAGCAGAGACTATAAAAATGTTTACTTGTGTTTCATTGCGCAAATCTATTCATCTTTGTAGATTATAATAATTTTTTAATAAACTCAGTTGTTATAAATTTGCAAATTCCAGCAAAAGCAGTACGGAAGTCAATTGTAAAACAAGGCATGTTATAATAATTCCTAGGACAATTTAGGATAAGTCAAAGTTCTCACTTTCTGGACCAGAGATCACTATCCTCTTCTAGTGGTGATAGTGAGTGAGTTTCAGCCAAGCTTCTATACTAAAAAAGGCAGAAAGATTTGATAATCCAATAATTTTAATTTAGTGTATTAAAATATGATGAGTCTCACCGGTCACTTATATAACCAATTATTTAAACGGCATAGATCTAGACATCATTTCAGTACTATTGCATATGGAATCACAATTAATTGAGGCCGACCGAAAGGCAGCTGAACCAGCAGCAAAAACCTAATTCATCCTTCTTAAACAATAAACTACCATTTCTCTGTCAGACTGTTATACTGCAATAGCTTTTTTTTTT
>NW_006399908.1:6234473-6246173 GCF_000299155.1 Elephantulus edwardii
AAAAAAAAAAAAGCAAATCAGTAAATCTACTACTTTCGAGTTGATTCCAACCTGTACTAGAGCCCTATCTGTTTTATAAGGCTATGCATCTTGATGGGAGGAGAATGCGCCCATCTTTCATGGGGTAGATGGTTGCTTCTAACTGTCAACCTTCCAAGTTAACAACTTCATATTTTATGAACTATATCACCTGGACTCCCTTTGAAGAAAGCAAAAACAAGAGGAAGTTAAAAAGACAAGAAAATGGGAGGAAACCAAAATTCATATTGTTGTCATTGTTGTTATGTCGCATCAAGCTAGTTGTGACTCATAATGATCTGAAGAACAACAGCTTTGAACCTTGCTCTATTCTGATCCAACCTCACTGTCTCTGACACAACTGACCTCATTGTCACAGAAAGAGTATCAATTCATCTCATCCAGGGTCTTCTCTTACACTGGCTCTCCACCATTGCATGCATAATGTCCTTCTCCAAGGACTTGTTCCTTCTGACAACATGATGAAATACATGAGGTGGCACTTGGAAAACCTTGCCAACCTGGTTTCACCCTCTCCAAGACAAACTTTTTTGTTCTACATGGTATGCTACATACTCTTCTCCATAAACACAACTCGAAAGCACTAAAATATTCTTCAGTCATCCTTATTCATTGCTCAGTTTTCAGATGCATAGTAAGCAATTGAGAAGAATGTGACCTTAGTCTGTAGACTGACTTCGTTGCTCTTTAGCAATCTGAAGAGGTCCGTGACAGCAGATTTTCCCAATATAACTTGTTGGGTTTTCTGTTTTGTTTTGGTTTTTGTTTGTTTGTTTGGTTGTTGTTGTTGTTTTAAATTTCTTGACTGCCCATGTCAAGGGTGTTATGTATTGAAGCAAAATGAAATTAACAACTACCTCTATCTTTTCTCCTTTAAGATGATGCTGCCTACTGGCCTAGTGATAAGAATAGTTGTTTCCTTGATGTTGAGGTGTAATTCATATATTGCAGGTTTCAGTCCTTGAATTCTGCAATTCTTCAAGTCCTCCTCAGTTTTGGTGTGCAAGATTGTCTCCTCAGCATAATGCAGGTTGTTGATGAATCTTCCTCCAATCTTTATGCCACATTCTTCCTCATGAAGTCCAGCTTCTCATATGATCTCGTATGTTTAGCACACACATTTAAAAGGTATAGAGAAAGAATGCATCTCTCTAAATTTCATGTTAGACCTTTTGAAACATATTGGAGAGTGTTGTTGCTTTTTGTTGTTATGTACCATAGAGTCACCTGCAACTCATAGTGACTCTGTACAACAGCTTTGAAGCCTGCCCTGTTTTGAGCCAAACTCACTGACTCCAACTCACTTACCATCATTGCCCCAGTTACTGTATCAATCCATCTCATCTGGAATCTTCCTCTCCTATGCCATTCCTCTACCCTTCCAAGCACGAAGCCTTCCTCCAAGGATTGGTCCCTCTTGGACACATGTCCAAAGTATGTTAAATAGAGTTTCAAAATCCTAACCTCAAATGAAAAACATGATATCACCCTTTCCAAAACAGAAATATTTGTATTCTGGGCAGTCCATAGTATGTTCAAGACTCTTCTCCAGCAGCGCAACTCAAAGGCATTGTTTCCTCTTCTGTCACCCTTAGTGATTCTCCAGCTCTCTGATGTATAGCAAGTAATTGCAAAGGCCACGACCTAGATCAAACACACCTTAGTCTCTAGGCTGATGTTGTTTCTCAGTACAAATTCATCTTTTGATTTCCTGACTGCTGGTGCCAGGAGTTTTGATTATAGATCCAAGCAACCTGAAATTGTTAACAACCTCAGTCTCTTCTCCATCTGTCATGGTGCTGCCAATTTCTCAATGGTGAGAATCTTTATCTTAGTGATATTAAGCTTCAATCCATATCGAAGACTATAGTTTTTGACCTTCGGCACCAAGCGCTTCAGGTCCTCCTCAGTTTCAACAAGCAAAACATATTATCTTTTGCTTTATTTCCCCATAACACTGCCTTTTCCAGATAAAACATTTATTTCTGTAAAGTGAGAACATTGATAAATGTAGCAGACATTGATTTGAGTCTGGATTCTTCTCTTTGCCAATGATTCTTCGTGTTGTGGATGGCAAAGTATCCTAGCTCTATTTTCATTGTAAAGTGAATGTCAAAGATACTCTTTTTCCTTATCAATAAAATCTTAGATGATCTGCCAAGGACTTTGCTTCCTTCTTGACATTTAAGTAACTTAATGCACAGAAAGATCAGATTACTCAAAGAATGTCACAGTTCATACTGATGAAGAACTTAAAACATCTTACATAATTTTTAAACTTATGACTCTACATGTATTTATTTCCAAAGAACTCATGTGCACACATATACATACACACACTCACTTATTCATTCATTCATACTCTATTCAGGAAAACAAAAGCATATAAACGTATCATTGCAACATCAGAAACTGATTTAATAAAGCCAATTTACCTATTTTTCGTATCTCCATTTGTTTACTGCATATTGGACTGTTAAGGGTTAATCACAGTTCTAAAATAAAAAGTTAAATAAGTGTAGAAATGCTCTGTAACATGTGTTATGTTATAATGAAGACAATGTCTAAAGTGTATTACACAAAATAATTGTCAGAAAAAAATGTTCTTCAATTCTATAGGATTCTCTGCCTTGAAAGAATAATTGTGTTCATTGTGTTTGATGAGGGACAGAACCACTGCCTGCCCTGAAAGCAGTGCAACTAAGGAATGAAGTGACATTGACATGGGGCAAAATCCATCCTGGCACTGTAAATTTATGTCAGCAATTTTTACCTTGAGTTATTAGAAATATTCAAATCACAAAATATAAAACTAGTATTTATTATTTGTTCTTCTTTCAAATTGTTGTTTTTGTTGATTGCCTTCAAGTGAAACATAACTCATAGTGACCCTGTGAACAAAATGCCTGATGCCCTTCTACAACTATCAACATTTATCAAAGTTCATAGAGTTTCCAGAGGTAAGTTGTTTAGGAAGCGGGTGACACTCCTGCTTCCAAACCTGTGATACATAGTGACCTTAGGTATAGCAGCTCTGAACGCTGCCCTGTCCTGAGCCAGTCTCACTAACTCTGACAGACCAACCCCCATGGCCCTAGTCACTGTATCAAACCATCTCATCCTTGGTCTCCCTCTCCTGTACTGTCCATCCACCCCTCCGAGCATGATGTCCTTTTCCAAGGACTGATCTTTCCTGGTCACGTGCCAAAAGTAAGTGAGGCGAAACTTCAAAATCCTAGCCTCCAAGGAGAGACTTGGTTTCACACTCTCCAAGACAGACCTACTTGTTTTCTTGGCAGTCCATGGTATGTTCAAAACTTCTCCTGAACCACAACTCAAAGGGATCTATTCTTCTGTTATCTTTCCCTTTAAGATTTGAGAAGAGCTATTGTAATGAACACAAATTGGGGCATTGTGTTTGGGTTTTTTTTTAAATGATATAGTAACAAAAGAATGATTGCATTCTTCTTATAAGAAGAAAAATGTGGCTAAAAATTAATATCATCCTTCACAATTCCCTTTATGTTCCACAATCAGTTGCTGCTCTATCTTGCATATATCCTCTAGACAGTATGTATGTTTTTGTGCCTGTTCTGTATAGAAGCATGAGGTACATTATAATATATATATTGTTTGGAGCATAAGTGTGTGTCTGTGTGTGTGTGTGCGCGCGTGCGCACGTGCGCGAGAGAGAGACTATGTGTGTTTACTTAAATATACAGATACTTAAGATTAAGGTTGCAATGTGATTATTTTGTGCACAGCATGATACCTCTCAGATACAAAGATCTTCAAACTTTAAAAACAATTAATACTGAACAAATTTTAAGTTACCATGTGTTGCTGTGATCAAGCTAGTTCTTAATATCTCTTTGAAATATTTCTATTTGTAAGAATTAGCTCAGAAATCTCTTTCCACCCAGCCAACTCAATCACACCTAAGAGCCTCCAACTCAGCAAGTGGAGCTTAAGACTTGGCCTAGCAGGATGCCTCCTTATCTTGCTCCAGAACCCGAGACAGTTGTTGACTTTCTCTTAGCAATTTTTAGTGATCATAAAATTTTTTTTAATCTTTACTATAATACCTAGATTTATCACATTAGAATCTATCATTTCACTTTTGTTACTGGTCCTTCAAGAAGGACATCATGCTTGGAAGGGTGGAGGGACAGCGCAAGAGAGGAAAACCCTGGATGGGATGGACTGACACAGTGATTGGGGCAATGGGGGTTGTTAAGTTGGAATTAGTGAGACTGGCTTAGGACAGGGAAGGATTCAGAGTTGCTGTACACAGTGTTGATATTGGTCACAGGCAACCTAATAGCAGCATGTTTTACAAATATTATTTATTTTCATAACATTTTTTCACATTTTAATGTAGTTCAGAATATAATTATATTCATTACATGAGCAGAGGAACATATTTCCTTGTTCTTTACTGGTATGGCCTAAATATATAAAAGTAGAAAATTATCCAAATGTTTAAAACTAGAAAACTAACTAAATAATATCATTATTAAGTCAGAATCGACACATAATTGACACTCCAGCAGGATTTCAGAAACTGTAAGTTGCCTCGGAAGGAGGTTGCTCATTGATCTTCTGGAAAGCAGCTGGGTAATTTGAACCCTCTACCTTTGGGTTGTCAGTGCAACTCCCTAACCACTGGTCCAAAAGAACTCTCTAAGTGTATAAAACAAGGCCTGGAATATGCCAAATTTAATTAACATTTGTAGAATTAATATTATTCTCACTATATCATTAAAATGGGAAATCCTTCTCATTTTTACTAATAAAATTAAAAAATATTTTACATCAATTAACATTTACTATATTATAACAAGGAGTTAACATGATATTTTCCAATTATTGTTGGTAATATGGTCATACTTGCTTAGTTCAGTCTGGTTCATAATGATCCTATGTACAGCAGACCAAAAACTTGTACAATCCTTATTCATTACCCACCTTCTATGTACATATGAAGTAGTTTAACAAGATCATGATTTGGGTGAGGTGCACTTCCATCTCAAAGTAATAACATGATTAGTTAGGCATTTTTTGATTGAAGGAATTTAAAAGATCTGTTTGGCTGTGACATTATCATCATTTACTTGTCCTCATAAAAAATCCTCTAGAGAAATGAAGAACTATTCAAATAGAATAAAGATATAGTTCATGACTTAATACCAGAGAAAGTCTTCTTCTTTGTTGCATAATTTCACAATATATATTCAATCTGTTTATTGAACAAATTTTCAGTAAGACTTTTATATAAAGAAATAACTGGCAACAGGATTCAGGGAAGACTCATCTGACTCAAACTTGATTACTGAAAGTGAAGAGGATGTGATGCACTTACTAAAGGACATAAAAGGGTTAAAGCTCAACATAAAGGAAAAATAAATTCTGAAGTGGACCAACAGACAACATCCGGAAAGACTGAGAAAAGATTTACGTTTTCTGTGATTTAATTTTATTTGGGTACAGAATGCTAAAGGAGGCAGCAATCAAGAAACCAAAGCACATCTGTCAAGGATTTCCTTATTAGAGAGTAAGACGTCACTTTACAGACCAAGATTCATCTGACCCAAACCATAGTATTGTTAACTGTTTTAGATGTTGAACACTAAATCAGAAAGACTGAACTGCAGTGTTGGTGGACAATAATGAATACATCATGGGCTGACAAAAACAAACAAACAAACAAAATTTGTTACAGCCAAACAAAGAATTTAAAATGAGGCATCTCCTCATTTAAAAATACCTAAGCAATTGCTTATTAATCATCTTCAACTCATTGAGACTCCGTATTTGTCAGAGTACTACTGTATTTCACAGAATATTCAGTGGTGGTTTTTCAAATGCACATCATCAGATATTTCTTCCCAGGAAAGTTTTGCTTAACCCATGGACTCCAGGAGAGTTAACCTATCAGGAAAAATATCATCTTCTTGTTGTTGTTAGGAGCTGTTAAAATGTGAATGACTCATAGAAACCGTATAAAAGCCAGTTCTACACCCTCTTCTACGTGTGCCATCCTAACCACTTCTCATACACTTGAGCCCATTGCTACAGTAACCATGTCAATCCATCCCCATATGGGTATTCCTCTCTTTAACTAATGTTCCATATTTCCTAGTATAATCATGTCCAAAGTAAAAGACATAAAACTTTCTCATCCTTACCTCAAAGGAACACTTTGGCTGCACTGTTTCCAAGACATACCTATTCATTCTTTTGGCAGTCTATGGGGTGTTCAGTACTTTTTTCCATAAAAACAACTCAAAGACATCAATTCTTATTCTGTAATCCTTATTCACTGACCAGCACTCAGAGGTATAGCAAATAATAAAAAAAGACCATGGCCTGAATCAGGTACACCTTAGTCTTCAAGTTTAAGTCATTGTTTACTAAAAGCATTTTGGAGAGATCCCTGATAGGGTCTTTGCCCCAAACAATTCATGCCCTTATGTCTTGATTGCTGGTTTTAAAGGTGTTTATTGTTGATCCAAGAAGCATGATATCATTGAGAGTATTTATCCTTTCTCCATCTTTCATGATGTTGTCCTGATAAGGAACTTGTTTTTCTTGATTTTGAGATGTAATTCATATTGAATGTTGTAGTCTTCGGTCTTCTGCAGTGAGCACTTCATGTCCTCCACACTTTCAGCAAGGAAGGTTGTGTCATCTACATAACGTAGGTTGTTGGTACGTCTTCCTCAAATTCTGTTTTCAAATTCTTCTTCTGACTTCTTCTGAATTATTTATTTGCATTCAGATTAAATACTTACTGAGAAAAGATAAATCCTTGATGTATACTCTCTCTGATTTTAAATCATGCAATGTTTGTTCCCTTGGTCCATTTGGACAACAGCTTCTTGGTTTAGGTATAGATTTGACTATGAGCACAATTATTTGTTCTGGGATCCCCATTTTTCTCAATGTCAGCCAAAGTTTGTTGTGATTCACACAGTCAAATGTCTTTGCATAGTCAATAATACACAGATAAACATTCTTCTGGTAGTCCTTGCTTTTATCCATGTTCCTTCTTACATGAGCAATTTGATTACTGGTCCCACAGCCTATTCCGAACCCAGCCTGGACTTTCAGCAGTTCCCTGTCAATGTACTGTTTCAGTTCTTTGGGGATGATCTTCAGCAATATTTTGTTTGCATGTGTAATTAATGAGATTATTGTTCAATAATTGCCACGTTCTATTGGATTACTTTTGGGGGGAATGGGAAGAAATATGGAGTTCTTCCAGTCAGTCAACCAGGCAGTTAGTTGTCCTCCAAACATGCTGGTAAACTTTCTGGTGAATACATCCAGGTTGCATCTATAAGATTGGGTTTTAGTAGTAAGGACCTCTGGTGCCATGCTAGAGGCATGTGGTTTGAACTCACCATCTATTCTGTGGAAAAAAAGGAAGAATTCCCTTTCCTGCAATTAAACTACTTCTGAAAACCCACTGGAGGGACTGCTGTGGTTGATTCTGGCTCACAGGTACACAAAAACAACACCAAACAAGCAACAACAGAAAGAATCATAAGATGGATAAAATTATCATTTTCTTGAACATTAGGATTGGAGTTTATTCCAATTAAACAGGGAAAAGTTCAATGACACATTCATGCCCTGTTGGAATAAAGATACAAATGTTGGGCATTAGATTTAGGCATATATGGTGTGTGTTTCTTAAGTTTATATTTTATTTTAATAATTTTAATGAACATTTACAGAGATTTTGGATTTCCATTCATTCATTGCTGCACTTCTCTCCCCGCCCAGCCCTCACCTCCTCCTGCCCCACTTTGCTTCTCTCTCTGAAAAGTAATAGAAAAATTTCCTCCCTGGTACACAATCCCCCACAGCCCTCCCACTGCCCCAAGGACATTCCACTATATATGGTTTTCAGGTTAAAAAAAAAAACGAATAGAAGTATAATGGAGGCTGAAAAATGGCAGATAAACTACTATACCAAGCTGCAATGATGGTAATTTGTCTCATATAACAGCAAATACATTGACAAACTGTTGTCCATTGTGGTTTGGAAAACAGAAAATATACTGAAGACTTTACTGTTATGTATATGCCATCCTTCTGGAGCCAATCCATTATTGGTCCTTGGCGAGTTTTTGGATGCTGTACATGTCTTTGAAGGAGACTGTTCATCTTTCACCCACAGAGCAGTTTATAAGTACAAACCATGTGTCTTTGGGTTGACAGTACAGCTATTCACCACTCAATAACCAGATTTTCCTAAACTAAGAAACATCAAGAGCTTGATGTTTTAAACTGTTATTATGTGCTGTGGAGTCATAATAGACTTATAACTGACCTTCCAATAGAGTTTTCAGGAGCAGTAAATTACATTGGAAGATATTTCCCATATTTCTTTCATGGGGCAGCTAGTGTGTTCAAACTACCAGCCACTGGGTTGGCAGTACAGGTCCTTACTACTAGACCATGACGGCCTGGAAGAATGTACAGATTTGACCACATAGATTGTTAAAAAGTAGTACATAAAGTTCACAAATAAGAATCTCTGAATAAGCAATGCTTTTGAGTAGTCTCTCTTCCTCCTCTACTTTCTACTGGTCTACGTTCTAAGAGGCTAAACTCTACCAATTGAATTAATTCTCTAATCAGGTACTCCAGGGAAGATGGCTGGGAAATCTCTCCCTAGGTGATTCACTGCCTCTGAAAACTCACTGTAAGGCCAGCTGTGAGTCTGTTCTGACCCAACAGAATAATACACAGCAGTTGAGAACAGGAAAGTGGGATGGATGAAGCAGGGAACTCAAGATAATCAACAGAAACAATCAAGGTTCACAGCAACTGAAAAGATTGAAAAATTTAAATGAAATATGCAACAAGGAGACCAACAGAACATTGAAAGAGCTCAGGGTAGAAATCTGATATCCATGAGGCATAAGAACCCAGGAGAAAGGTGGGTGCTGCAACAGTGATATTCACACAGCTGAAAAGGTAAAATTTCTACCCTCAGCCTCTCTGGTCACTTCCCCTATTACTCAACAAGTACTTTCCCCTCTCTCCTTATTTTCTTATCTGTCTCCTAAACTCCATTCTACCTTTGGTCACACTCCTAAATCTGGAACCAGAAGCTCTCAGACAATTCTTCCCAGAGTATACGAACAGTGTCATACTTGTTCTGCAATCAACCCCAGATTAATGGGAATAGTGTTTCAGGCTGGAGGCACCTATCCACTGGACTGCCAAAGATACCAACCTCCAATCAGGCAGAGAAGCCGAGGCTCCTCTGAGGCCAACAGAAACTGCCCTAGTCTAGATGCTCCAGTCACTGACACATTCTACTACATCAGAAAAGGTGCTATGACCCGACTCTTATATTGTGGTTTCAGTACTGGTTAACACTCAGAAAAGCAGAAACTGTCCTCACAGTGTCCCTGCAGTCCTAATTGAACGGATATATATCCTGTCCCAGATCAGACAGCTTGCTCTCTAGTTCCTATGGCTTGCAAATTTGTTTTATGGTATTTGTATGCTTGCTTATTTTGTGGTTTACTCTTACACAAAAGATTTCTTTCAGTATGCTTATTTGGAATGGTGATGTATATAGCTGCCTTTTTGTACATTCTTGTTTCTGATTTACTTTTATGCGTGGAGTGCTTATCTGTCAATTTGTCGTACTGGGTTGACTTATATTTGCTGTGATGCTGAAGGCTGTAATACCCATATTTGAAAGACCACCCACATCACCCTCAGTGGCTTAAACCAGCTCTGATGTCCTAATAATGGTAAGAAAATGAGCTGCAATACCAAAGTTAGAATCCACCAACTGCTTCACACGAGAAGGATGGACAATCTCTTCCTGTGCTATTAACTGCTTCTAGAAACCACTGGAGGGTCAGCTTTGTGTCAGTTCTGACTCAATGGTACACAACAGGAAAACCAAGCAAGGTTAGACGTTCATTTCTGAAATAACAGGCTTTTGAAGATGCTATGAATAACAGCGAACATTTTTGCATACATTACTGCAAGTAAAGCCCTACAGATTGGAGAACACTTTAAAAATGGGGATAAACAGCTGCAAGCATTCATTAATAATTGAAACATGAATGTACAAAGTATGAATCTAGGAAAGTTAGAAGTTAGAAGTCAAAGATGAAATAAAATGCATAAAGATTGACATCATAGGTATTAGTTAACTGAGATAAACTGATGTTGGGCACTTTGCATCAGACAATCATATAATCTATTACACTGGGAATGTTGAAGAATAGTGTTGCATTCATAGAAAAAAAATTCAAGATAAAGTGATAGAATATTTTACACATGCATACAAAAATACCTATAATACAACAATTATTCAATTATATGCAGCAACCGTTAAAGCCAAAGATGAAGAAATTGAGAATGTTTATCATTTTCTTTTGTGGCAAGAAGGTGCACTGCAATTCCAAAAGCATGTGGTTCAAATCCAGCAGCCACTGTGTTGAAAAAAGAATGAGCAGTTCCTTCCCATGTGATTTACTGCCTCTGAAAACCTATTAGAGGGCCAACTGTGGGTTGCTTCCAACCTGAAGGCAAACAACAAAATCATTTTTTTAGTTTGAGTTTGGTCAAATATGCAACCAAGTAGTAGTATTAATAATTGCTGACTGGAATGAAAAAGTTGGAAACAAAGAAAGAGTGCTAGTAGTTGGAAAATACAAACTTGGTTACAGAATTAAGGTAGGAGATCTGATGACAGGATTTTGTATAATCAATAATTTTTTTCACTGCAAATACCATTAACAACCAAAACAAAACCACAAACATAAATGATGACTGTACAACTGTATTTTACACGATAGCTGCATTGGAATCAGACTAGACTTGTGGGGGGAAAATGATGAAGAGGCTTAATATGAGGGGTCAAAACCAAGCCAGTTGTCAACTGTGGGAAAAAGTATCACTTACTCATTATAACTACAAAATAAAGCTGAAGAAAATGAAAACAAATCCATGAGAACTAAAATACGATCTTGACTATACCCACCTAAATCTAGAAATCATTTCAGAAATACAGTTAATTCATAGAACATTAATAAAATAAAACCAAATAAATTATGAGATAACATCAAGGATATATAATCCACTAAAAAAGTGAAATAGAGAGCCATAGGTAAAAGAAAAGATCAAAATGAATTTCAGAAGAGATTGAGGCTTGAATGAGAAAGGAAAAGGGTCAAAACAAAGGGAAGAAATTCTAAAGTAAAAAGCAGAACAGAAAATATCAAAGGGAAGTTGAGGATGAAAAGAGTATTAGAAAGAAAATTGCAAAGAGCTGAAAGTAGAGAAACAAAAGGGAAGAAACATGGCTCTACATTTCTTAAGCTGAAAGAACTGAAGAACAAATGCAAGCCTGCAAACTGAAGGCTGCAATAATGAAGGATTCCATAGACAAATATTGAATGATTCAGGGAGTAGCAGAAGAAAATACAAAAAATACAGAGTTACTGTGCCAAATGTGGAAATTATCAATCAGTATTCATTAACAGTCCGAAGTATCAAAAAAGTACTTGAGGAAGTATCAAAAAAAGCTGGAAGGAATATACTGAGTCACTGTATCGAAAGGAATTGGAAGACACAGAAGAATTTCATGAAACAACATATGAGCAAGAGCCTATGGTG
>NW_006399908.1:6247588-6251174 GCF_000299155.1 Elephantulus edwardii
GACAGTGCCATTGGCACAGGACAGAGTGGAGTTTATGGCTGTTGTACATAGGGTCGCTATGAGTCGCTGGCGACTCGACGGCACATAACAACAACAACAACAACATTCATTAACATAGTATTCAAGTAAAATTTTGCTGCAGATTATTAAAAAAGTATTTGTACATCCACAGAGAACTGCCAGAAGTTCAGGTTGGATTTAGAAGAGGTTGTGGCACCAGAATATCATTGCTGCTCTCAGGTTGATCATGGTCAAAAACGGAAAGTACCAGAAAGATGTTTATATGTGTTTTATTGACTAAGGAAAGACATTTGACTGTACAAATCATACAAATTATAGTTAGCATTGAGAATAATGGAAAGTCAAAAGTACTTAATTGTATTCGTTCTAAACCTATGCCTAGACAAAGAAGCTGATGTTTGAACTGAGCAAGGAATAGTTGCACGGGTTAAAATCAGGAAAGGTGTACATCAGGCCTGTATCCTTTATCCACACCTATTAAATTTAAGAGCTGGGATATGTGAAGAAGAGTGTGACATCAGAATAGGAAGGCTCACCAACAACATGCATTGTGCAGATGGCACACCTTATTTGCAGAAAGTGAAGAAGTGAAGCAATTAAACCTACATATCAACATCAAAGAAACAAAACTCCTTATCACTGGATCAAAAGTCAACTTACAATAAATGGAATAAAGATTGAAGATTTCAACAATTTCACTATACTTGGATGCACAATCAGTACCCATAGTAACAGCAGAGAAGAAGTCAAAGAATCCATTGAATTAGAGATACCTGTTGTCAACAACCTCTTCAAAGCAATAAAGGACAAAAATATTAAAGACTAAGGTATACATTCACTCAATGGAATACTATACAGCACATAGGAGCAATGATTTTGCAAATTATGTTACCTAACATGAAAGGGACTGGAGAGCGTGATGCTTATTGAACTAAGTCTCATAAAGAAAAATACTGTGTAAGATCATTTTTTTAGAATGAGTATGAGGATTTAAGGAAGGAAGGTGGGGGCTTAATTTGATGGATGGAGGGAGGGATGGGCAAAAGAACAGAGGAAAATCTGGTGTGAATAACAATGTATATGGACTTTAACAACTCTGTATAAACCAGTATGATTTTTTTAAAAAAAGCAATCTTTTCTTATTACATCCTATGCATCTGAAAATTGAACAATGAATAAAGAAGACAGAAGAAAAAAATAATATCTTTGAATCATAATGTTGGAGAGAAATATGAATATTCCATGGACTTACAGAACAACCAAATCTGTGTTGGAGGAATTGCAACTAGGGTGTTCCTCAGATGTAAGAATCTTGAAACTTCATCTTACTTCCTTTGGGCATGATTTTTCATACTTGGGAAGAGACATTGTGTAGGGAAAGGTAGATAACTTTCAGCAAACAAATGGATGACTTTCAATGAGATGAACAGATAAAATAACTGCAAGCAGGGATCTCAGCATGATATAGATTGTGATGATTTTACATGGTATGGTAAGGTTCTCATCTGTTATTCAAAGAGTCTATATGAAGTGTAGTTGACTCAAAAAACACCTAGTACCAAAACCAAAATCCAATATAAACTTGAACCAATATTTAGATTGACCATTAGTGTCCTTTGCTGCTAAGCCTGTAACCCCTGCCACCCTCCAATTGCATTTGTCTATGTAGTTTTCCTCTCACTGTGCCACATTTTAGATCCTCAAATGACAATAGCCTCCCTTTATTCCTAGTTTAAAAAAAATCCCTTTCCTTGTTCATTTTTTTAACATTTTGTTGCCCGATTCTGCAGTATCTACCTTCTAACAGAAAGTATAGTGGTTCAAAGATATATATATAGATATATATATATAGATATATATATATCTATATATATATATATAACTATTTTGCTCAAGAAAGACCTGCAAATTTGCTCCTATAAATCTTTTCGTTGTTTTTGTATGTTATTGAGTTGGGACCAACTCCTAGATGACTCTCCAGTGGGTTTTCAGGGGTAGTTAATAACATGGGAGAAGATTACTCATCCTTACCCTGTACAATTGCTGGTAAATTCGAACCTCATCCTTTTGAATTGATGTGCAATACCTGACTGCTAACAAAAAATCTTATAACCTTATAGAGCACTTCTACCTTGACATGTGTATTCACTATTAAATTTAAAAAGAAAATCACTTAAGGGTACCTAACTACAATGACAGTACACTTTTATATAGTTCTTTCATAAAGCTGTTGCTCAATTATTTCTATTGAACATACATTAGCTTTTCTCCTGGGGCTCTGAATTTTCATCAATTGAAATATTATTACTAAGGGAAGAGGTTTCATAAATTGGGTTTTGTCCCCTGAAAATATGTATCACCCTGATTAGGTTATGTCAATAAGGCAGGAGTAGAGGTAATTACTCAAGGCAACAAAACGGGAAATTTAGTACCACTGGGAAAGAGAACCCAAGGACAGAGTGTATTCTTTTTTTTTTAACCAAAAAAAAAAACATTTTTATTTTGGTCTACAAACAACAAATTGTTTACTTTTCTCCCAAAGTAATCATGATTAACTTATAAAAATTGGCATTTACAATTTATCTCAAAATACTTCCCTATAAAAGGAAACTTAGCATTACAGAATTTCAAGATTAAAAAGATTTTTTAGAAAAAAATTCCATTTTGTTGCCTTTATAAAACAAAATAGAAGCTAGCAATCAGTCAAGAAAATCCACTCATACTTCCGGTCCTTCTCCTCCCGGCACCAGCATAGTTATATTATTTCCATTGAGCAGAATCTGCTCTAATTTAGTAATTCATCTTCCTTCTGATGTGATTTCAAACTCAGTGACACCTTCCAAGACCATATTGACAAAGTCATCAAAACCTAGCAGCGTGCCAACGATTTCCTTATCACTCTTCATCACACTATGAATCCTTGATTCTATACATATGTCCACAAGTTTTAGCGGTAGTAGTTGCGACAGGTTGGTGGTAGCATGGCCTCTTTAGGCCCAGGCTCCTGTGCTGAGAAATTCCTAGGGCAGGTACACAAAGCCTAGGGGCATCCACTTCCTAAACAACATGCCTCTGAAAACGCTATGAGCTTTGATAAATTACAGTAGCTAGAGAAAGGCTTCAGGCCTTTTTTTTCCTAGAGTTGCCATGAGTTGTGCTCAACTCAATGGCAATCAACAACAACAACATTATCTAAAGATGTTAGAGAATAAATTTCTGTTTTTCTGAAACTATCTATTCGTGATATTTTTAGTATAATAGCACCAGATAATCCACAGGAAGATCTGGTGGTTTACTGGCGAGAAGCTGCATTGCAATCCTGAAAGCACATGATTATAGTTCACCAGCTGCTCTGCGAGTGAAGAGTGGGCATTCTCCTCTTGTGTGATTAACCGCCTCTGAAAACCTGCCTGAGGGATTATTTACATAACAACAGATAATGGATATAATGCATAAGAATTGGCCAAATATAATTGTTGTTGTTGTTATGTGCCATCGAGTCACTTGAAACTCATAGTGACCCTATGTACAACAGCCCGAAACCCTGCTCTATCCTTGCCAATCG
>NW_006399908.1:6252558-6253726 GCF_000299155.1 Elephantulus edwardii
TTAGCTGAAATATGTCAGTTGGTATACCATCTATTCTGGGAGCCTTATTTTTTGCTATTTCCTTCAAAGTAGGTTGAACTTCTTACTTCATCACCGTAGGCTCTTGCTCATATGCTATTTCATTATATTCTTCTTTGTCTGCCAATTCCTTTTGATACAGTGACTCAGTATATTATTTTCATCTTCTTTTAACACTTCCTGAAACATTTCATATTCTGCCTAAAGCATCCTTGATTATAGGAACTCGAGGTTTGAATTTTAGATCTACAATATTCTTAAATAATAAATTAAAGATTTAATTTCTAAAACTTCTTTGTATCAAGTATAGAAGAGAAAATACATAATTTTAAATCTCATCTACTTTTCTTGCAATTCCAAAGAAAAATGAGATATATTCTTCCTCCGATAAAGTGATTATTTTTAGTGAAATGTTAGCCAAACTAAAAATATTTTAAACTGAATGTGTGAATTTTCATTAGCACACAATAAATAAAAGCTAGATTATAAGAAAACAAAGGATAAAGCAACATTTTAAACTTTTGAAACATAAAGTACCATATTTTTCAGTGTGTAAACCATTAGCACAAATCTCAAAATCAGAATTAGCAAGTGTAGTACTTAAACAAAGTGTCAATAGAATTACTTTCATGAGAAGAAAAGGATGTGAATGTAGAGAAACAAATGTTAAAAAATATTACAAGTTGCTGTTGTTAGGTTGACTATGGTTGCCACTGAGTTGACTATGACTCATAGTGACCCTAGGAACAATAGAACTGTACATTGTTTGTCGGCCTCACATCTCTGCCATGGTCAAGCTCATCATTATAGTCACTGTGTCAGTCTATTTTGTTGAAGTCTTCCCTTTTTAACTCTAACCCTCCTCCACCTTTCCCTGTATATCTTTTTCCAAGGACAGCCAATTGTTCAACTGCTCCAAGTATATGAGAAAAAATTTCATCATCTTTGCCTCTAAGAAGCACTCTGATTACAATTCCTTTATGAAAGACTTGATTGCTCTTTTGAGAGTCTATGAGATGTCCAGTATTCCTCTCCAGCTCCACAGTGCAAAGACATCTACCTTTCTTCTGTCATCTTTATTCATTGATCAATTTTAGGATCTATAGAAAGCAATTGAAAAGGCCATGCTTTGGAACATTATTGTTCTTTA